>NC_060271.1:98061019-98184062 GCF_021613505.1 Equus quagga
ATAGGCAAGCAAAATACAAGCCCAGCAGAATGAACACATGACCCCTTTGGCTTGCCCATTCAGAGAAGAGGTGTACATGAAAATTTGGGCTTAACTTTACAAAAGCTCATATTTTGAAAACAAAATGCAGTTTAAATTGTCAAAGGTGAGGCATCACCAGCAGTGTAAACTTTGGTATTCCAAAATAGATGTAACTATAGCCTTCCATGTTTTAATTGTTGCTGTTGTTGTTTCATTTTTGATCACTTGTGATCAAATTGACATGGAAGCTTCCAATAACAAGTATTTTGCATTGTGCCTCAATAAATATTTGTTGAACGAATGAAATCTAGTTTCTACTTACCAATTTATTGACCTCATTGAAAAACCCAAGTCTTCTTCATTTATATTTTTCAAAGTCCAGCTCAGAGTTTCCATCTTCTGAGAATTCTTCCCCAAAATTGTTGCTTACTATATACTCCATAATACTGTCCAATACTCCGTAGTTCCTTCCTATTTCCTCCACTTCTATTGCTACTCAACCTGTGGTCCACAGACTGTCAGCATTAACATCAGGGATGTTGGGATGATTAGAAATTCACACTCTTGGTACCATTCCCAACCTATTGGATCAGAATCTCTCTATATTTTTAAATCCCCAGAAATTTATATGTGCATTAAATTTTGAGAAATACTGATATAACACATTTCAATTATGCAATGCAATCAATTTACATAATGTATGGCTTCCCCAGAGAGTAAAACCTCCTTTAGGTCAGGTTTTTGTTCATTTGGAGCTACCAGTCTGGTTGCCTGCTCCTCACATCTCTATTCTGGCAACTCCTTCCCTCAGGGTCGGTCCTACCCTGGGCTGTGGTCCAGATCTTGTCGATAGTCATTGAATGTCCCTGTTCCACCTCTATCCCTCCCAGTTTAAAAGTGCAAGTTTTTATCTTATTTGTGAAAAAAAGTCTCCGCTTACTTCCTCAGTTTGGTAACTTGATATCTACATTTTACCCCTGGGCCTAATTCTCTCCTGAAAATGTGCCTAGCACTCCAGGCCTTCTGAAAAGTGGGCGCTGTTTTGTGCTTTGATTACAAACTGCCAGAGGGCAGGAGCTGGTCTCATTCTATTCTCTTTTCACAGTGTGGATATAGCACATAATGGTGCCAAAATACCCCTGATCAATGATTTTTCACAAGCTGCACCTTCAATCAGATGCAGCTGCTTTAGAAACCATGTTATCACTTTTAGGCCTCTAGCATTTAGTAACCAATTGTTCTAATGCATGAAATTTGTCCTACCGGCTTGAACGAATGAATACCTCTCCCAAGCACATCTAATTTACCCAGGTAATGTGTAACTCACCCAACAGATTTTGTTCCTTATGTTGCTATTCAATTTAGACTCATTTTGGCAGAACTAGAAATTCCTCTGTACAAACTGATATTTGAAGCTCTTTGGCGGCATGCTTTCTCATTATTTTGGAGGAGACCTTTCTTTGCTGCCCTCCCTGGCCCTATCTTCATCCTGTTTACAAATGGAAATTGTCAAAAGACTAAGGGTAGAAGAAACAAAATCAATTTTTGCTTGTTAGCAGTAATATACACTTTTATTGTATAAGTACACTTTTATTGATCTCTATCTGCTTATTCCAAAGCACTTGCCAGCAGTCTACACTGGATTGAGTGGCACTGTGAAAGTAATCAGATCATGATCTTCTCTGTTTCAATAAAAGTGACCTGACTCTGCCTCTAGCTTGCACCATTGGTGGAACAGGGCTGGAAGTGAAAGTAAATGTATACACATAACTACAGAAGGAGAGAGAGCAAGAGGGAGAGATTAAGCATGATAAGAGCTTGCAAGCAAGCAGTTAGATGAGAAATGCACAAGCCTTTGCAGTCATGTAGGTGTGAATCCTAGCTTTGTTACCTACTAGCTGTGGAATCTGGGCATTTTTAAAAATCCCTTGCACTAAAAAATGTAGCCTAATGTATGGGAACCTCAAATCTCTCATCCATAAAATGGCAGTCATATGCCTAACTCTATTCATAGCCTCCATATACTTGTGCAAGTTCGTACTGTACAAGGTACCTGCTGAGGGGTGAGTGTGAATGGAAGTCTAGCCCTACACTCACCAAAGCAGCCAGGCACAAGACCTCCTCTGTGTGGAGGAACAGACAGCCTTTTCTAGTTATCACAAAGGGCCTATATAGGCTAGCTTATAAAGTGGCCTTGTTCATGTGATTTCTTGTGAGGGTTAAGAAAAGTGGTATGTAGAACTATGAAAGGATGCTTGGCACTTGTGAAATATTTTGCTGCTTTTCCCATCCTTGTTTTGAATCTCTCCAAATATAGATTTCATTCTCCATGTCTGACTTTCTCCTCCAGGCTAGAATCAAGGCTGCCTACTGTTCCTGGGCTCATGACTTCCCAACTCTGCCCCCAGGGAGTTAATCTCTCCCCTCAGTTTCAATGTGAGAAATCTCTGGAAAGGCATCCGATAGACCTGTGGAGAGTCACAGGTCCCAAATGGTGGAGCATTCTCATTATCAGTCCTCACCATGACGGTGTGAGGAGACGGTGTGAGGAGCAGGTACAGAACTCAAAGAAGGAGCAATCATCTATTTTCCCCCCAGAAGATGAGTGGTAGGAGGGTGAATAAAACAAATTTTCTACCACAGTTCTTACAAATATTCAGCACTTGCTTATGCTTAGATTCTCGATAATCTCAATGAAATACATAGAGACAGAAGAGAGACAGACAAATACAGAGACAAAAATTGATTTGAAAAGAGAGAACACACAATGATTTGAGAACCATTACATTTAGATGATCAGCAAATAAAAAATAAAAATTAGGGGCCAGCCCTGTGGCGCAGCAAAGTTCACACGTTCTGCTTCTTGGCGGCCCAGGGTTAGCAGGTTCTGATCCCAGGTGCGGACGTGGCACCGCTTGGCACGCCATGCTGTGGTAGGCGTCCCACGTATTAAGTAGAGGAAGATGGGCATGGATATTAGCTCAGTGCCAGGCTTCCTCAGCAAAAAGAGGAGGACTGGAAGTAGTTAGCTCAGGGCTAATCTTCTTCAAAAAAATAAAAAATAAAAAAATAAAATAAAAATAAAAATTAGACTACTAATTAGTATTGTCCCTGATAGAGGTCATTTCCCCTTTCTGGGTCCCATTTTCCTTATCTGACAAATGAGGGGTCTGACTCAAACTATTGTTAGATTCCCTTTGACTCAAATGTCTACGACTCATCCATCCATCCATTCATCATTCCATCTATTCATTTATTAGTCCATCCCTCCATCACTGTATTAGGTACTTGAGACACTTAGATCCTAAGTCTACAAGTGTTTATTGAGCACGTACAGAATACAAGGCATTCTTTTAGCCACAGCAGTAGAAAAGTAAATGATGGTCCTTTTTCTCAAACCGTTTCCAGTCTAGTTGGAGTATATAGTATATACAAGGCAAGAATTATGTAATAGAGAAGACTGCAACAAAAGCAAGAACAGTGCATGAACATTCATAGGATGTCTAGTGAAGAGAATCTGAACTTCAGAGTGAGCATGATGGTACAGTGGGAGCAGGTAAAGATAGCTCCATGGAAGAGAAGAGGTTTTGTCTTTTCTGGAGACTGAGAAGGGGTCATTATTGACTGGGCAGAGGACAAGTATGAATCTTCTAAGCTGGAGAAAATGCTAGAAATCTCCACCTCTGGAATACTAACACTGAGTTGTTTTGGTTTAGTTTTTTTTAGTTTTATTGTTTTGTTGAGTTTATATTGTGTAAAATGAAAAATGCTGGCATTACTGTAAGTAGATGTCAGAAACAGAAGTTACCTGAAAACATTTGAGGTAACTACTAATTGCATTCATCTTCTAATTAGCACTTTCTTTGTCACTGACTATAACACCAGATTGGATTTCCCACTGGGAAATAGAAATGAAACAAACAAAAAAAATCAAGAAAGTAGAATGCTAGTTGCTATGAGGATTTTAGGAACAAATATATATACGTATGGATATCATGCTAATATTTGAGGGGTGGGTGGCCAATGAGAAATTATCATAGATATGGCCCAGATAATAGTAGTTACTGCCTTTTCGTGTCAATGATGCTGATTCTAATTGACTACAGATCCACATGGAACTAATAGCTCATTAGAAATCAACTGACGTGTGAACGAAGGTGGGAGAGTGAGCAGAGGAATGGGCTGAGTAAGAAACGCGATTACTTTAAAGTCTCTAATCATGAGGACAGAGGAAAGCAAAGTTTTTAAACCAATATTCTAAACATGGTTGTGTTAAAATAGAAAGCAGATCTTTAAAAGTTATCGGACGTGGTAAGGTATTGTTCAAAGCTTTATCGGATTTGCCTTGGAATTTAGCATCACAATCTGACATAGTTCCACAAAATGCACTATGATAATCTCACCAGGTGGAGGCTGATAAATTCAGATGGGGCTGAATTTGCTCATTTTCCTTCCATTGTCACATAATCAATAAGGAGGGGTGAAACGTGCAGATAATACTTCTGGCTTTTTGCTTTTGTAGGAAGCGTGGTCACCTACAACAGCTGTTTAGAGATCTTGCGTCTGTTATTTATCCCAATGTGTATTTTGTTTGTTCTTTAGTATTTCAGTCATCTAATTTCTTTCCTTCCATCTGTTTCATTCTCTCCTCCAATGATCATTACAGAAGAAGGCACACAGTTGGCTGATTTTCTTCGTTTCTTGTCATTATAGTTAAGTAGACCACCAAACAGTTGTGTTCATTGGTGATACAGAGATGGCTAAGGGGTGCTCCACGCCCTTGTGGTCTCACATTCCAGTGGATCTGACAGGAAATCATTATGAGAATGTGCAGTCTTTCCTGTAAGAAGGTTTTACAGAGAGTATTCAAAGGTTATTGGAAAAAGAAGAGAGAGAAAGAAAGAGAAAGGCAGGGAGGGAGAGGAAAGAAGCAAAGAACCAATAAGCCAAACTAGGTAAATCTTAGCATCAGGATTGAGGAATAAGAACATGAAAAATGGGAATTAAGGCCACGAGGGTGGGACCCCTGTGAAATCTATGAGGAACACACCTCTCCAAAGCAGACATGTCTGCAGCAACCCGGCATTATGCACAACCTAGATACCACAGACGTTGGGTGCCACAGGGCCCAATCTTTCACTCCAAGGACCTAAACAAGCTGCTACAACAAACTCTATTTCTTCATAACTAAAATGTCTCTGCTTCTGAGTGTAGCTGACATGATACATCAAAGGGCATAATTTATTTTAATAACTTGTCAGAGCGGCTTCCTTACCAGGGGATTGCTTGAGATGCCTTTCTCAGACCCTAGAATTATCCTGATTTTATTCAGGAACTGCCCTAGCACATGAGGCGTATTTTTGGCAACGCTGTTCAGAAGCTGCCAGATTGACCCCCTGCAGTCTTAACTCGGTCACCACAAACAGACCATATTGTGCAGAGGCCCTGTGCTGGCCTTGCCATTCATCCCTCCTTGCCCAAGGGGGTGCCCTGAACAATGGGCCTTCTTGCCTCCCCATAGGCAGAACACATGTAGTGCTGAGCAATTGAAAAGATATTATTTATATTCATTGAACCAACTATATACTATTAAAAGGTAAATAAGACTAATAAATAAATGTAGCCTGGAAATTACAATTTTAAGCTTTACGTTCATAATTGATTTCTTTTTTCTTTCTAACCATATTTACTTACTTCACCCAAATTGGCATATCTGTTTTTATATTTCCCCATCTCATAGTTTGTTCATGCCACACTACTCACCTAGAGTTATTTCTCCTCTTTCTCTGCCATCAGTGTACATTCTGACAGTTCTTCTAGACACAGCTAAAATCTCACCTTCTCCGAAAGAGTACATTTTACCCTTCTTTGTGGCTCTGAGTACATCTTGTCCACACACTTTGTCGATTTAGACATGTGTTCCCTTCTTCTTTTCCTCCCCTTTTATCCTAAATTAACGTTTTACTTTTTTGCTGTAACACACATTTTCACTAGTTTATATTGTTTCCCTGGTAAGTTTCAAAAGTTTTTTGAGGACATAAATCTTGTTTTAGATTTCTGTATACTCCAGTATTGCCAAGTTTAGATCACAGGTCAAAACATCAATAACTGTTGTTTACAAGTACGTTTATTTTTTAATTATTTAAAATTTTATCTGATGTTATATACTTTGCCAAAGAAGCTCTGGTCAAGCAAAACTTCAAAAACTGTAAACTGATGATCATCAATCATTGCCATAGTTTCTACAATGTCTGAATAAAATAGATTATTTTAGGAATTCCAGGGAAGACAATTTTTTCTAAATAATTCTTGAACATTCCATGCATTATGTATTGTCTAAATCATATTTGCATATTATATACATTACAGAGTTCCAATTCCAGGTACGATGGAATTAACACAAGGTGGAGTTAACACTTTCACTCCCATTGAATCCAACTATAAAGTCTGGGCAGAATTTATGGCTCAGTCATTTGAGAACTCCAAAAAGGAAATAGCAAGAGGTGGATCAGAGAAGGATACCAGAATTTGAAGCAGCATTGAACCAGCAGTGAGTTTACTATGTCTTTCTTCTAGATTGCCCCCAGTCTGAAATCAATGCAGTGTGAAAGCTGGAAGTGAGCACTGTAGTACGGACAGTGAGAGATCCAGGAGAAACTTGGATAGGGGAGCGTGAAAGGGAACTCCTAAAACTCAGAGAGGGTGGAGGAAATCTCTTGACTTTCTTTCTCCCCTTTCTCTCTATTCTCTCACACTCTGGTGACCAGGAAATCCCATGGTGCAGACGTCAGCGGCAGTGACAGGGGTCAGCAATGGAAGCCCGCAAGAGCCAAAACTCTGAGGATAGGAAGCGTTATCTCTTTTTAGTGGAACTGCAGCGCCAAGAGGTTGTGGCCAAGCCCAACTGCCTTTTTTTCCCTCTCTTGTACCTCCCACTAATTGGCTCCGGATGTGCTATAATCATGAAAGTAGGTGGTTTCTGGCTGAATAACCAAAAAGGGTCGCTTAGAAAAAATGCTGGGTGTGTAATAGAAAGTAAGGAGGAAAATGACATCATAAAACTGTTTATGAATCCCTAGGCTCCATCCTCAAACTGTACATCCGTGGATCCGATCCTAATTAGCATACCAAAACGTTGAGAACAGAGCTGATGTGTATACCAGTGCCCAGACCCCAGACCAATCTCTGAGTAGTGCACACACAGGACAGACCTGAACAACGCTGCAGAAAAGCGTTGGAAACTGAACTGACATTGGAACCACTGGCCACAGAAGACTAAAACTAAATGCCAACTTTCTCCACAGGATTGGAATAAGACCCAGACTCTCATAATGTAATATTCAAAATGTTCTGGCATATTGGAACAGGAAAATCTCACCTTGCCTCAGAAAAAACAGTCAACAGATGCCAATGATGAGATGATACAGACATTGGTATTATCTGAGAAAGATTTTAAATCAGTTACTATAAAAATTCTCAAACGACCGTAAACACCTTTGAAACAAATATAAGCAATGCAACATGACAGTAATATTATTAGATGCAGGAGTAGGTTCAAGCCGAAAGTGCCATATTAACAGGATATTTTTTTCAAATTAGCACCATTTTTAAAAATTTTGATATATTTTACATAAAATATGAAAAAATTAAATTTATAAAATGGTTGTTTTAATGTGCACAGTTCAGCAGCTTTTAGTGTATTCACAAGATTGTGAAACTGTCACTACTATCTAATTCCAGAATATTTTTATCACCCCAAAGGGGAACCCCATACCTATTATCACTCCTCATTCCTTCACCCCACCCCACCAAAATGTGATATAATCATGAAAGTAGCTTTATTTCTACTACTTTATAAATAGCTCGTATTAGACTGTATCAGGTTAATCTGAAATAATAATGAATAGTAAAAGATTACGGTGTCAGTCTATGACATCAATAACCTGCCCATTGTAATAAATGACATAAGTTCTTGAACTGCTGTTAGATATTTTTTCTTAAGTAACAAGGTAGATAGTTACATAAAGAGGTAACACTGGTAACAGTTTTCAATGTCAACCGTGGTATAAACTTTCTCTGTAACCATCACCAATCTGGAATATTTTAGCCATTTGAGAGTCTGGAATGTATAGAGAAACTGTTCTTCATTATTTATTTATAATAAAAATACCAGAAATATTTAAATATTATGTTAAAATGTGCACCTAATTTAGCTAGAAGGAGCGCCCATTTGATAATAGGGCTGTGTAATAAGGATTTCTAGAAGGATGTGCTCATGGTGCCTTCTGAGAACATTTGTTCTTCTTTCCACGCTGAGTTGTTCCATCTACTCAATTCCCAACAAAATAAAACCACCCAGACATCTTTTAAATAGGTCTATTTCTGGAAATTTGATATTGTCTTGAAGTCAATCTACTTCTAAATGTTCACTAATCTGTTATTTTTCTGTGTAAAATGAAGTTTTATCAAAACATCCTTATTTACTTTTGACTCTCTTTTTTTGCTATTTTGGAAACTGAACAGCAGACTATAAGGATAAATCATCATTTGCCAGAAGATAAAGCCTAGAAGTAAACTCACAGTATTATTTAATGACTTATGGTTCATACAAAGCAGTATAAGGGCAGTAGCTCTTGTGCACATGAAATCTCTAATATCACATAAATTATCTAAAATAGAGTTTTTAAAGCCCCATCAGTATTTTGAATATTATTAAACATTTTCCCAAGTGCAGTACAATTTTTTTTTATTTTTGTGGCATCTAAACCCACAAAATAGAAAAAGCTAATTATTATATTTTTTTACCAGAAAAAATCAACAATTAAAAAAAATCTAGATATCACCTCACATCTGTCAGAATGGCTATTATCAAAAAGACAAAAAAAGTCTCATTTGCAACCCCATGGATGGAACTTAAGGGTATTATGTTAAGTGAGATAAGCCAGACAGAGAAAGACAAACATCGTATGATTTCACTCATATGTGGAAGATAAACAAACACATGGACAAAGAGATCAGACTAGTGGTTACCAGAGTAGTAGGGGGTTGGGGGATGGGCATGAGAGGTAAAGGGGCACATATATATGATGTGGACAAATAACAATGTACAACTGAAATTTCGCAATGTTATAAAATATTATGACTTCAATAAGAAAAAAGGACAAGAGATAAGTGTTGGCGAGGATGTGGAGAAAAGGAAACCCTTGTGTACTGTTGGTGGGAATGTCAATTGGTGCAGCCACTAGGGAAAACAGTATGGAGGTTCCTCAAAAAATTAACAATAGAACTACCATACCATCCAGCAATTCTCTTCTGGGTATATATCTGAAGAAAAAGAAAATACTAATTCAAAAAGATATATGCACCCCTATGTTCATTGCAGCATTATTTGCAATAGCCAAGATATGGAAACAACGTAAGTGTCCATCAATAGATGAATGGATAAAGAAGAGGTGGTATAGATATATACAATGGAATATTATTCAGCCATAAAAAAGAATGAAATTTTGCCATTTGTGACAACATGGATGGACCTAGAGGGTATTAGCTAAGTAAAACAATCAGACAAAGAAAGACAAATGCAAAGTATGATTTTACTTATGCGTGGAATCTAAAAAAAAATGAACAAACAAAACAAAACAGAAACAGATTCATAGATACAAAGAACAAAGTGGTGATCACGGTGGGGGGAGGGGAGCAAAATAGGTGAAGGGGATTAAGAGGTACACACTTCCAGTCATAAAATCAAGAAGTCACAGGGATGAAATATACAGCATAGGGAATATGGTCAATAATATTATAATAACTTTGTATGGTGACAGATGATAACTAGACATATTGTGATCATTTTACAATGTATAAAAATATCAAATCACTATGTTGTACACCTGAAGCTAATATAATATTGTATAGCAATCATACTTCAATTAAAAAAAACAAAAAAAATTTAAAAATCTATTTTCTAGATTGAAAAACACGACTACATTTGAATCCTTCTCTGTTTACAAATGAATTGCCTAGTTAATGGACCTTCTGCATTTGAGTGTGTGTAAAGGACTGTGTGAATAGATTTATGTGTGTGTGTCAATAAATATACATACAAATATTGCTGAAGATCAAATAAAGATTATTATTTTCAGCAATTAGGTGACACATGAATGTTGGTTCTGTTTACACTTCTGTCTTTAAGGATTAGGATTTGTTAGCTCATAAAAAATTCTGAGTTTATTGTGGGTATCAATTAAATGCTGCTTAGGGCTGAATTCATGATGTGAAATGTAATACAATGTGAAATTGAATCATACCTATGAAATATAAAAAATAAAAATCCATTTGGTTATTAATATACTTATGAAAGCAGAAATGCTGAATTATAATAAGCTTGGCGCTTGGTAAAAAATAGACATATTTAATTGTGTATAAGTTTGGAAATATGTATAAATAAATATGCATGTAAATGTGTTTATTTATAATAGCATATCAAAGTAAATGTATTCCACTGTAAGAAATGTATAACAAAATTGCCTGAAAAATCATCTCTACTTTTGAGGTATTCAAGTACTTCCCAAGGGTAGAGTTGAGAAGACATACTTTGATACTAACATATCTCTAATATATGCTCATAATTTGCTTGATTTTATTTTGCAAAAATTTTTGTTCTCATATAATACTGCAAAGGTCTGATGCATGTTTAAAAATGTGTTAAATGCATCATAGAATTCTTCACTTTATAGTACTATAATGTGGAGAAAAGTGGTGTGAAAGCCTAGTTCACACTTAATATATGTAAATCTCCCTGACAAATACTGAAATGCTATAGCTGAAAATCTAACAGTAGTGACATTCTTAAATAATGAATATATTTACTGAGTCTGGAATATCCCCTAGTAGAATGAATTTGTTAAGTTAACTGGACACTCAGCAGGCCTTCAATACGTGTAACTTTTTAATTTTTTTTTTTGTGAATAACAGAACCCAATGACTCCTAAAAGTTAATCGTAGGCACTAAGGAGAATTGAAATGCGTCTGCAAGTAGGAGTTCAGTATCAAGTTGAACCAAGCAAGAGATCTTACAGACATAGAAAGAAGTTTCCTTTGTCTATACTCTAGAAAACCAGATTTCTCTGCTATTCGGAAATGATTGACAATTTTAAATAGTATCCTGAAATGCTCCAGCTGTACCTCTCCTGGGGAACAGTGGTTCCATACATGAGACCGCTTCTCAGGAAGATCACCAGATACCACCTCCCACACCTGGAGTCAGACCCATTCAAATTGGTGTTGGGAACAAGCAGCCAAACTATTTAGTAGAGTTCAAGGACAGAAGGGAGACTTCTCTGCAGGCAGAAACATTTTCTCCAGATCTATGAAAGTTGTTAGAATTATACACCAGGATTAGAATATTTGGAGTACCCCAGAGGCCCACAATAATATACATAAAAATACCTCCAGAAATGTTGATGCCACAAACCACCATGAGTGAAAATTTCAGAGGAATTTCTGCATATCTCACCAAGAGTACTATTGCCATTTTTTTCTCTTTTGACAGATTTATTGTGATATACCAGACATACAGTAAACCTCACATATTAAAGTGTACAATTTGATAAGTTTTGAAAAACCATAACTACAATCAAGATAATGAACAGATCTGTTGTTCCCAAAAGTTTCTGATGCCTCTGTAATTCCTCCGTTCTATCCCTTCCTATCACCTCATTCCCAGGCAACCATGGTTCTGCTTTCTGTCACTATAGATTGGTTTGTATTGTCTAGAGTTTTACATAATTAGAATCATAAATATGTAATCTTTTGTGTCTAGCTTCTTTTGTTCAATATAATTATTTTGAGCGATTCATCCATGTTGTTGAATGTGTCAATATTTCATGACTTTTTATTGCTCAGTAGTATTCCATTGTATAGATACACCAGTGTGTTTGGCTAGACACGTTGGACATTTTGTTTGTTTCCAGATATCCATGTTTTGGCTACTACAAATAAATCAGATATGAACATTTGTGTTCAAGCCTTTATGTGGACATATGCTTTCTTTTTGGGAGGGGGTAAATATCAAGGAGTGGAATGTCTACTTCATATGGTAAGTGTACACTTAACTTTTTAAAAAATTGCCGAGCTATTTCCCAAAATGGTTACACCATTTTACATGAACACCAGTATTGATGAGAGTTTTAGTTCCTCCGTATCCTCACCGACACTTGGTATAATCATTCCGTTAATTTTAACCATTCAGCAGGCATATAGTGGTATATCATTATGGTATATTAATTTGCCTTTCTCTAATGATATGTGATATTGAGATTCTTTTTCTGTGCTTATTGGCCATCTGTGCATCTTCTTTGGTGAACAATCTGTTCAAATAGTTTGCCCATTTTTTAATTGGGTTGTTTGGTTTTTTTATTATTGGTTTTGAGATTTTTTTAAATATTCTGCATTCAAGCCCTTTATCAGCTATGTTTTCCAAATGCTATTAAATCTGTGTGTGTGAAATGTGGTTGGCTGAGTGTCCCCAGTACAAACTCAACAGCTGAAAAACTGTACAAAAGGCTGATCTTTCTCGTGCAAGCAACCAAAGATAAAAAGAATTTTAAACCTATTAGTACTGAGAGAGCTGGTCTTATTTCTGAGTCCTATAGTAAAGCATTTTTCTGTAGCGTGGTGATTAAGAGCAGTTTCTGGAGCTGCTCTGCCTGAACTCAAATTCGCGCAGCTATATCCTAGCTGGGTGATCTTGTGTAAGCTTTTTTTAGCATCTCTATGCCTGTTTCGTAAAATGTGATAATACTAGTAGCTGTCTCATAGTGTTGTTGTAGGGGTTAAATGTATTTATGCACATAAAGCACACAGTGAATGCTCAATACATGTTTACTATGGTTTAATACATTCAATGTTATTATTCACTCATTCCTCCTACCTAAATCCTATCTGTTACAAGAGCTCATTTAGGATGGTCAGTCTCTCAGGCTGATTTCTTCCCATAGGAGGAATGCAATTCAGAGGCCATAGGCCTCATAGGAGGAAGAAATTATGCTCTTAAGGTTTGGGTCAAAGAAACAGTATGAATTAAGTAGAAATTTCTGGCTGCTGATCAGAAGCAGGGTATTTGGGCACAGAGGAAGGAAGAGTAGCACATTTTTATAGTCTGCCTTCCTTCAAGGCAGTTTATTTAAATTCATTAATTTGCTCCCACACCTGGATCCTGACACTATACTTAGTTTAACTTAAGAATCTCTAAAATGATAGTATGTCATTCAGAGTTGGCAAAGAATGCATAAATAGGGGCATTAACTTTTGTCTTAATAAGATTAAAACAGAAACTGTCCCAAAATATCTGCTGACGTATCCTTTTTCTCAAAAGAAGATTCTAAATTGGCCAATGGATGGTTTGCGGAAGCAATACTTTCAGGAACTTCACTTTCAGAGAATACGGTGATTTGCCTTGGTTTGAACCCAAATAAAAATGATTTTGGAATACTTCCCCCTCTGCTTCCCAAAAAAGGAGAAAGCATGAGAAGGGAATAATGGCTTTGAGGTGAGCTGGGCTGGGAGGAACATGGAGGGATATGAGAAGACATGAGTCCGACATTTGGGAAAACAGCAGGAAACACTTTCAACAGTCAAATGAGCTTTGCATTAGCATCAGAAAACCCTTAAGAGTATGTCATCCCCACAGGCTGTGAGTTGTGTGAGGGCTGAAGACCACGGCCATTTTATTCAGCATTTTATTTCCAGTGGCTACCACAGTGTTCGTGGTATAAGAGAAGCTCAATAAAGATATAAAATGTGCATTTTCAAAGGCTCAACTTCATTCCTTCCTCTCCAAAATGCAAAATTCCACTTACTAAGTTTCCTTCTCTTCCCAAATCTTGACAGATCAGATGAGGTCTGACTTTGGGCAGTTTCGTTTGCCCTGAAACAGCTACATCATTTCCTCTCCTGGACTAAACATTGTCATGGCTACAGCTTCTGCAATGACTTTTGGAACCCACCTGTTTACATATATTACCAGGGCTGTGACTGGTTAGGTAGATGATACCTAATCAGCATGCTCCGGATGAGGATGAGAACATTTAACCTTAGAATCTTCTTGACTTTTCCTTACCCTTTTTATTTCACTTCTTTTACTCCTATAAGACCAGTTACCTAGAGCAAGAGAAGCTCATGTTTAGACCTGGTGACTAGTGAAAAAGGAGCTGAGGCTGGTAGTGAGCTGCTCCTAACCCAGGCCAGAACAGCTGTCGTTGGTAGAGCATAAAGGGGACCCACACCTTCTGGATAACTGTAGCTGTTTTTATAGCCAAAGGCTCAGGGGGTCTCAGCCTGTGTATGTGAGCACTGTTGATGATCTAAAAGCTCTCAACTACACCATGGCTTAGTATTACTTGCCATTCAGTGTTATCTTCACAGACAGAGGGAGGGAAAGGAGCTACCACATGTGCAATACCTACTCTGTGTAAGGCACGATGTTACGTACTTTAAACAGACTTTACAAAGATTAAGCCACCCAGCAGTTCTATGAATTTTTTATTACCTACCATTTTATGTATGAAGAAATTGAGTTTTAGAGAAGTTAAGCAAGGAGCTTAAGGTCACATGGCAAATCAACTGGTAGATCTAGAATTCACATCCAGGTCTATCTAACTCTTTGACTCCATGACACTGTCACTTTTTACTAGATGACATCAATAAATACAAAGAGAGAGAACAAGGCACCCATAACTGTCAGTTATAGCTATGTCTCTTAACTGTTATTTGTAAGTCCATTAGCTTTATTTTTTTCCAATTAAAGTGCCATTTTTAAGGGACAGTAGAGAACACAGTTTGAAAAAGTGCCATTTTTTAAACATAACACAAGTATTATTTCTATAATTTATAACTTTTTTAAACCAGGGATTTATCAAAATCATTTTGCTTAAACCTTGATATATCTATATTAAATTCTGCACCACGGCAGATGGTGTAATTAAGGAATTTCAGGGCACACTTTGACATCCATTATCTGCACACATGTTCTCTGGATAGAGATAGACAGATAGTCGTGCACATCAAATTAAAATGATATGCTTATCCCTGCATGTGTACATTTAATGTAGCTTTATATATAACATGCATCTTCAAAATCTCCCTGAAATCCATTTGTGCATTTAAAATTTAGAGTAGGGGTTTGATAGAAGCAAGCCACAAGTAATATTTTAAAGAAAATTTACCAGTAGAACAATTACACTATTGTGGAAGAAATGATTTTATTTTAGATGGTGTAACAAACAAAACTGTGATTGTCACAAACATAAAAGTGAGCTATCCTCTGGCCAATAGATTTGACCTCCATGTCAGTTGTAAGAAGAAAATTTAATTTTATTCCAAACGCTGCTTGTGAATATTTTTTCTCATACTTATAAACTAATACTTTAAAGTGTGAAAACTTTACAGGACTGCTCCGAACTGAATTGTGTCCCTCTCTAAATTTATATGTTGAAGTCCTAATCCCTGGTGTGACTCTATTTGGAGATAAGGCCTACAAAGAGGCAATTAAGATTAAATGAGATCATAAGGGTGGGGTCCTGATCTGATAGAATTAGTGTCCTTAAAAGAGAGACACCAGAGAGCTCGCGCTCTCTCTGCCATGTGAGGACACAGTGAGGAGGCAGCCATTTGCAAACCAGGAAGCGGACCAAGGTGGCACGCTGATCTCACACGTCCAGCCTTCGCACTATGAGGAAATAAATTTCTGCTGTTTCAGCCACCTAGTCTATCACATTTTGTTATGGCAGCCTGAGCAGACGAAGACAAGGACTTTAGGAACATATTGCCTATCTCTAAAAATTCCTTACAAACAACAGTCCACTTTGGTTTCGCCTGGGAAAAAAGTCATAGAGACTATAGATAGATAGATAGATTGATAGATCAATAGATTTATCAATTGATCAATAGATGATCACACATTTCATTAAGGGCTTCAATGAGAATTTTAGAGACCAAAAATTTCTGATTATCATGATATCAAATGTGAATCAATCCCAAGTTACTGACCAAGATACAAACTCAGAAGTTACTCTCAAGTATTTGATGGAGGATACACCACTAGCTCACATTCTCCATAGGGCCATAATCACCAGTGGAAGTAGTATTTTCAGGAATTTAATGACCTGCTGAATTGGCTGAAACCCTGAGGTACAACCTCAGACCTTCTAAAAGGGGTTATTAACTGCCTGTAGTGCCTAACCTGAAAGTCATTATTGTTTTCAGAATTTGTAGACATATGAAAAAATAAAGTAAAAAAGTAATTACCTATTTTTGTGCTACGGGATGAAAGGGTCAGAAGCCAAATGAAATAATGGATGTGGCTATGCAGAACTGACAATATTGCAGGAAATAGTTCAAGAAAGCAGCAGATAAAAGATTCTTTGTAATTAACTTCCCACCCAGCTACAAAAATAATATCAGTGTTATGTCAACATATATGATGGGTCCCAATAATGAAATTATATATGTTGGACAAAGGGTAAAATTAATAAACACTGGTCTTGGGCCTCAACTTATAACTAGCAATCTATGTTAAATGGTTCCATTGGAAAGCTTCTTAAATGATATAGCAGGGTGCAGCATCCCTAAGGATGGGAGGAGTTTGTACAACTCTAAGTACATTGCTATATTTATATAATTATCAAATACTAGTGACTGTGCATTTGGTATATAATATATGACAATGTGAGAGTATTCTTTGTCTTCTATTTAGGCAGTTCTGAGAACAACCCATAAACAGCTTTCCCCAAGTCTCCCCTTTATTATCATCTATCATGCTTAGCTATTTTAATTTGACATTAGCTGCATCTTGCTGCCAAGGAGTGCATGGATAATTCCACGTTGACATTGCTAATTTCTAGGATGTAACTACAACGTTTGACACGATGCAGTCAGGCAGTAACCAAAAGCATATTTTCTGATCTCCCTCACAAAACCTCGATGGATATAAGCATCTTTTTTTCTTTAACTTGCACACCGTTATTTTTAGCCCATCAAACGTGAGAAAAGAGGTGAAATCTCAGTCATTAAAATGAGAAATGCCTAAAAAAACAAATAACTCAAGTTGGAAAAATATGGCAACACTTTCATTTATCAGCAAATATTTATTAAGAGCCTATATGTGCCAACAGCTGGGCTTTCCATACTCACTTCACACTATAGTAATTGCACACCTGATCCACTACAGACACTGTTTGTAAATATTATCTAAAAATGCTCAAAATTGAGCTACCCTCCCCCTTCTTTTTTCTCTTTGTCTCAATAAACATGGCAGAATTATGAAATAATCAGAAGAAACACAATCATTAGATAATTTCTGGTTTATATTGGAAAAAGCAATGGCTTAGGGACCATATGTCCTGTCACTTACCAGGTGCATGATCTCTGACAGGTCACTTATCAGATGACAACAAAACAATATCCTGTTTAATAATTCACAGTTGCTTTGAGATTCACATATGACGACTTACATGAATGTGGTTTGAAAGCTATCAAGGGCTTAATAAATGTTAGATCTTACCTTATTTGGAAAAGTATTAAATGAATATCAAGTTTACATAACTGAGTTTGTATATATCTGTTATTTATGATTATAAATAAATGTGTATAGCATATATAATGCAAATATGACAGTTTCTGTATTTCTTTTTTCAAAGGAATTTTGACATTCTTAAGTTCCTACCAATCTGAAGTTTTCTATAAAGACAGGGATGAATCATGCTTCTGTTTAATTAAAGGTAGCAGGTAATTCCTCTATATTATTACGATATTCTTTATAGTACCCAGCACTATGTTAGGTATTATCAATAATAATGGTATTATTGAATCCTCTTTTCTTTCTCTAAATGAACAGAGTAAAATAAACGTGTTTCTGCATTAAGGAAGTCACAATGTGAGTAGAGAAAATGGGTGTATATGAAAAATATTCATTGTATTTAAGGGTGTGTGGTAAAGCCCAATACTTCTGCAGAAATTCAGAAAAAAAATCACTCAATTTTGGTGAGAATAACTGGAGAAATCTTCTTGAAGAATATGTTAGGAGTTAGGATTGCTGCAGTGAAGTGTGGGGACAGAGCAGTTTAAGGAAGACAAGACTTTGAAAGGTAGGTGTAGTAGTGTTGTGAGAGACGGCTTGAAAAGAAGCTGATCTGGAAGCTGAGTGACCTACTAAGAAGTTCTTTTAATGGGGACCCGCCCTGAGGCCAAGTGGTTGGGTTCACATGTCTGCTTCAGCAGCCCAGGGTTTCGCCGGTTCGAATCTTGGGAGCAGACATGGCACTGCTAGTTACCCATGCTGAGGTGGCATCCCATGTGCCATGACTAGAAGGACCCAAAACTAAAAATACACAACTTTGTACCATGGGGCTTTGGGAGAAAAAGTAAAAATAAAATCTTTAAAAAAGAAGTTCCTTTGATGGTCTAGAGATGAAGTGCTGAGATCTCAATTAGGGAAGAAGCCTTGAGAAAGAGTAGGAAACGATGAAACCAAATTCCCATGAGATTTAATAGAGGCAGTATTACCCAACTACTAGTTTTTCTCCCCACTGGCCTCTTTACTGTTAGTCAAACTTCCAAAATATATTCCATCTCAGAGCCTTTTGGCATATCGTTTTGTCAGCTTGGAAAAATTTTTTCCTATATGTTTCCATGCCTTTCTCCCTCATTATTTTCCTGGCTTGGCACTTCATCTATGAGGCCTTCTCTGATAATGCTTCTAAATTAGGACCACCCATAGCATTAATCACCATGTGATATTACAACATACGCCTATTTGTTTACATATATAATATCTGCTTCTCAAACAGCATATGAACTGTATGAGAGTGGACAATTGGCCTATTTCATTCATTTTGAGGAGAGAGAAGCTTAGAGATGGTAGCAGGAAGGTGGAAATGTTGAATTGGGAATTGGTAATGAAGCCAGGTCTAGGATGTAAATGAAGAGGTCATTTGCACAGGAGAAAGTGGTGAAACCATGAAAAGTAAGTTGTCTGAGAGAATTATATGTTGTTGAGAGCCATTCAAACTCTCTGAAACTCCATTCATTCCGTGATAAATGTAATGAGAGATTGACTAGTTCTTCAATGATAAATAGTAGTAAAGGTTCTTGGAGTCATCATTCTGAACATCAATGCCAATCACCAATGTTCTAGATAAAGCAGGTACAGCAGAATGAGTTTAGTATATATTGAGGCTAAGAAACAGCAGATTGTCGTGATTTGACAAATAAATAACATATTTTCATTTTCATAGGATTTACCTTTTTTCTCAAAAGTATGTTTTAAAAAGTCTAGGTATTTGAGACTATGGTTACTGAGTTACAGCTGTACTATAATTAAGATGGTGAAAGAGAATAATTTAGATTAAATCTTGAATATTCTGTAGGTTTCATAGAAGCAATATAGGTTGCATTTTTGGGGGTGCTAAGCATAATAGCCTGAGCTTTGGAACAGTCAGAGAGAGAAAATATAAAAGAGAAAAATTTTAAATTGTTGTCAGATCGCAGTTAATATCTACCATTTTGATGCTTAAAACAGTTGGACTCAGCCCTCACCATGGCCAGTATCCCTTGCTCCTCTGCTGTGAGTTTTTGCTACTTTGTCCATATGTCATTCTTAAACACTTAATCAAATATGTATTCCCAAAATCAAGGTACTTGGACCATATGGTTGATGGTTTATCCAGAACTACTAATTTATTTACTTAATTTTTTTATATGTGTATGGCAGAGGCGGCTGTGTTACCAATTGACTAAAAAGGATAGACAGATGGTAAAAGCCAGATGAAACACAAAGGTTAATATATTCAGGACCATGATTCCTCATGTGGCTGAACACAAATCCAGACAGGCATTCCTGCTAAGTAATCTGAAGTTGGAGACTTTCCACTACCCCTTCTAAAATTATTCTTATTTGATTGTCTCCATTTTCTCCCACTCATGACCCTTCCACTCCAATCAGTCTGGTCCCCTCACCGTCTGCTGATTGTTCCTGATGTATCCCTGACTTTTTGTTTTTGCCGCCACCTTCGCTTGAGACGCCATCCCTTGACATCTTCACTGATCCAGATGTGACCATCTTCCAAGACCAAGTTCAGGCTGTAGATCTATTGAGTCCTTCTCTGACCATCCTGGCCCATTATCAGTCTTTCCTTCTTGTAGACACTATAGTGCTCATTGTCTCTCTATATGTCATTTAGTAATTGTATTATTTCTTTTATACAGTTAACTTTTTTATTCCCAGGTTTTCTCTTTGCAAAAAGATTTCATTATTTTGTATTCTGTCTTTCACATCCCTTCATACCACTATATGCCTAGTTGTTCATCTTGCACACAGCTGATATTCAATAAATATTTGTTGATTGATGGAAAATATAGTTAGCAGTATTTATTTCTAATGGAAGCAAACTCATGTTTAAGGGAATGCAATGATTTCTTCTTAAACAAAGTACCATAATGTGAACACTGTTAACTGTGGCCCCAGGGGCTGCAGTTTTGTATTGTATTATTTTTCTGTTTAAAAATTAATAATCTTGTACCATAGCTGCCGCCTTTTAAAATTTATTGGCATTGATTGGAGTCCTTCTGGGCTGTGATGGATGGCTTTGATTTAGGGCTTGGCGTTACACTAGCAGTTGAGGTAGAAACATTGTGAAGACTTTGTCAATAGGTCCAAAGACTGAGAATATAAATAATACATTAATATTGTAATTTTCATCTTCAGAAAAAATAAGGACGTATTAACAATGACCATAGGGATCTCAGAAACTGGTCTGCATTCATTTAAACAAAGAAGGCATTTTAGGGGACATAGACTTGCAGTGCAAGAATCCGAAATCAGTGTTCCTGAACACACATTCTTAAGTATATTTAGTATGCTAAATAAAGTCTATTTAGTGTACATACTAAAGTGTATTTGTTATATTTGCTAAATATGAAATGCAGAAGAATTTGTCAGACATCTTTTTACCTGCTTTCCTTTGCAGTCCCTTCCTCCCTAGTCCTATTTTTTGGATCTATTACTCCAAGCTCCCAGTGCCCTCTGGGGCCTGCTCTCTCCCCTTACAGATGATGGTGTTTCCTCTTCTCTCCATACCTAACTCCACACACTGAGGGCAGCCACTCTTTCCAACAGTTGCCAGTTTGATCTCTTCCAACACGGGGCTACCTCAGCCAGCAGCCATATTCACAGACTCTCTGTGCTATACCTCCCAGGAATATTTGTGTTTATTTTCCATAATTCAGAGGCTACTTGATAAGCTATTTTTGAATTACGGAGTAAGAGGAGAGAATTTATGGAGATTCCCAATCTTCCCTTTAAGCCACCATCTAGTATTCGTTGGAAATAAGGGTATGCCTGATCATAAACTAAGGATAAAAACATTTTTAACATATGTTCACTTAGCTAATGATAAGCAAACACAGGATCCATCACTACATTCAACATTTTCAAAGGACTCAGTCTGTAATGCTCGAACAATGTCATGTTTTAAACAAGAATGCCTGAGCTCTTGACCCAAATGACACTAGATTTTCTGTTATATTAACTCACTGCATTTAAATTCATTAAAATTCTCTCAAAATTAAATTTTAAAAATTTAAATTTTCTCTATACCAGTGACTTTTATTTTTTGAACTCAATATCATTTCTTTCCAGCCCTGTTAATTTTTGAGGCTTATGAAAATTTACCATCTCTATAACCCAGTGCATCTCTTTACTACATATCTGAAAATCCATTGTCTTGGTAATACTTTTTTATTCCTGTTTTCTGTGACATTGACAGCTCCGTGCTGAACTACCATGAACCACCAGTTGGCTGATTCTCACTGTTTCCTTCTCTCTATCCCTATTGCTTGTCTATTTACCCCTCTTACCAAGGAAGAAAAAAGAGGAGAGAAATTGTCAAAATAAATATTTCACATGCCATAACATCAGACGAAGGGTATGGCATTGGAGATGACTTGGTGGAATGAAATTGCCATAGAATTTGGACTTTGGAATACTTATTTCTGTGCTTTACAACCTTTAGATAAGGGTTATAACCTTCCAGTGGTTCAGGCAGAAAATTTCCCAAACGGGAAGGAATCTCCTAGAAATCTTTTATTTCAACAAGATTGTCTGATTCTGTCTTGACTACCACCTCAGTAAAACTTGCAGATACTTTTTCTAGTGGCTTTCTAGCCCCACTCCAAGTAGAATGAAACAGTCACGCATCAGTAAGCTAAAGAATCAGGACCTAGGGAACGTTTTTGGTAAGACTGGCAATACATACTGTTACCGAACCTGAAGTGAGTTCACTCACCCGTTGCGCAGCAAGCCAATCTCTGACACCGGGGGTGGTGGAAGAAAGTAGGAAGTTTATTTTTGCTCAACGCTGAGCAAGGAGAGAGGGCAGCTAACGCTGAAATCCCAAACTCCCCGAAAATCTAAAAGGAAGGGTTTTAGGTAGGGGAGGGGGAGCATATGGCCTTGCTGGTCGGAGCTTTCCCACCAGCCTGTCTTTGGCCTTGAGACACTTGCGGACAGGAGGGAGCTCATGACCTTGCTGGTCAGCAGCTTTCCCACCAGCCCATATCTCTTTGCGGGAGGAGATAGTCCAGGTGCTTGGCCTTGACGGTGTCTGTCTCCATGGAGGATAGTGGATTCTGGAGCCAGGAAGCCAGAGAGTAAGCAGGGAATGAGTGTTTTGGTTTTAACCCCATATATGCTGGGTTTAATGTGGGGAAACTGATATCAGGGTCGGTATCAGTACTGCTGTCCATCTTTTACTCCTGTATTGAGAACTTATCCACTGCATCACTCTACAGCCATATTGAAAACATGACTTTTGCTTTTACACGCTACAGAAAGATTTCACAATTAAGCATTATAGCTTTTTGTCCCTGGAAAATAATTTAATTTGTTGAAAAATTAAAAATTAAAACCTGTGACAATCAATTTTTAATGTCCATTAGAACAATTAATGGCATAATATCATCCTATAAACATGGATGGAAAATAAAGTGATTTAAGATGACTATTGAGCCATTTCTTTTTTTAGAGAACATATAAGTAAGCCTTTATTCATCAGACATTCATCCATAGTTACCACTGCATATAGTCTGGCATCTATTTCATGTTGTTTCTAAGACTACCGCAAATAAACATCTACTCTGAAGAAAAATTTTTTCAAATACAAAATTTAATATTTATCTTAAATTGTTTGGACCTAATGCAAATACTATGTCTTACATATTGGATTATTTTGAAAACAAAATAGAAAGAACACATACGAACAATAACAAAAAAATCTCTTTGCATATACTTATTTTTAAATTATCTGTAGTACATGATGAAGTTCTATGCAGACTGACTAAAACCTTAATAATGGTCATGAGTCAGAACCTTCTCAATTTTCTAGGGTGGTTTTGACTGAAAGCCAATAAAGCAAATAAATCCAGATTGAGAGGGAAGCAGCGGAAATGGTAGAGGGAGCGGTCTGGTATTGATGTAAAACCTTATCACTGATTCATGACAGTCCAGGGTTTTTTTTAAATGTACAATCTTCTATATTTTCTACAGGGCATAAGTATTAACTGAAATTGTTATTGAAAATTTGTGAAACTCTATATAACAACAGTAAATCTCGAGGTAAATATCAAACAAAAGAAGTGGTGGACAACATTTCTATGCCAAGAGGAATGATCAAGTTGGCCTCCATAAAATCACTGATCCTTGCACCCTGTGCCAACATGTCTTTTAAAATATTTAATTGGAAATGTAATATATGCATTCACAGAAATGGGTAAACATATATTTACAGAAGAGAATCAAATGAAAAGTAAAATTCTCTCTTTTTTAGCTCCTGTTCTCTCTTTTTCCGCTTTTAATCATGTTTGCTTTTAATTCTTCTGTTATTAGTTTTCCTTGATTTAACACCTCTGAATACCCTATTGATTCTCATCTATAAAGTATGATGAATTGAGCACAGATACCCTCTCACTCTCTTCACCTCTTTCTCCAACTTATCTTACTTTTCATTCTTCTCATGTTTATACTCAAAATGTTCAATAATTTTCTGAACACTCCATTTCTGGATCCACTACATTTACTCTCTATCTGTTGGATTCCCACATTGTAAAATGAGAAAAATGACCGCATCTACATCTCTATACCTTCCCTTCCTTACCTCCTGACTCTGTTAGCTGTGTCATTTTATATTGCCAAATTCTCCCCTGTAAACATATCAAAGTCTTCTGTGTGTCTTTAGTTTTATTCTAAATCTTGAATGCCATTTATTATAATGTATGATATGATTGTGTAAGGATTATTAATTGTAAAACCACATAGTGTCACTGGATCTGTAGGGAAAAAAATATCATCTTATGTCTCTAAATCTGTGCCAAGCAACAAGAATGTTCCAAGCATCAAGACCCAGTGGATTCTCTTCCTCAATGCTCCAAAAAATTGCTCAAAATAGTTGAACACTATCATTTGTTTTATGCAAAGAACATGATTTCACCACATTGCCACATTTTGCAAAAATTTTAGTTGCCTATCTTTCCTATTTTTTGGTAGAAGAGATATTAAGATCTTCCACTTCTTCAGTAACTAGAAGCCACTTTATTCTTGAAGACATTCCTCACTCTAACTTAAATTAATGCTTTCTGGGTTTTCTGAACAACTACAATCCTGAGGGCCATTGAACCCCTAGGTTACTTCCACTGTTTGTTAAATCCCGTGTGTTTCTTGGATTCTTCTTTCATTTTGTTGCTGTATTTTCTTACGTTTTTCTCTTTGTTTTTAAGAAATGGGTGCACAGAAGCTAAACTTTTTAGATTTTACAGATATGAAAATATCTTTTTGTCTTAAATTTATTGATAGCTTTTTCGGCTCAAAGTAATTTCTGGGTTCAAAATCACTTTCACTCAGAAGTTCTTATTAACATCAAGTAAGAAATCTGATTTAACTCAGAATCTAATCCTTTCATTGGCAACATATATGCTCATTGTAAGCCTTTAATGCCATCTCTATCCTTGATACTCATTATCATCTGTCTAGCTGTGGGTCTTTTTTCTCTCCACATATACAATTCGTGACTAAAAGAAGAATCTGTCAGGCAAGACTGTGTTCTGAAGCTGGGTGTGCCACTTATTAATTGTGGAAACTTGTGTAAGTTACAAATTGAATCACATTTCACTTTATTCAATCATAAAATAATAAGAGCATTTAACCCATATTTAGATGGCTCTGGTCAACTACCTGGTATATGAAACTTTTCCTAAGGTCTCGTACTGGAGTGGCCTCTTGAAACCTCTCATTTTATAAGCTCGGGGCAGAGATGTTAAGTGACCGACTTAAGGACTCACAGCTTCTTAGTGACAGAGCCGGTGCTAGAACCCAAGTCTTCTGACTCATAACAGAATATAATTATATTTATAAATTTATATTACAAGTAGGTAATCATATTTCTAGCAAAGGTCATAAGCATGAAGATAACTAACGTTGTTTGATCTCTTAGCATAGGCCAGGCCCAGTACTAAGTATTATACATCCATTTTTTTTTATTCAATTCTTACAATAATCCTATGAAATAGGCAGTATTATTATTCCCATTATACAGGTAAGTACACCGGCAGTTTGTGTGCCATGATAATTATGATTTCAGCCAAGATCAAAGCTTAATTAAGAGATGGTCGTAATTCAGAATAAAACCCTAGTTTTTCTTAACATACAGGGAGAAGGGAGCACTAAAAAGAAACAATTATACAAGTTTGAAATTTATATTTTATTCTCACTTATGTTTGTCATGACAACTCCCTGGGCTGTCATGCCATGAGCTAAAATTGAAGTTGAAAAATGCCTTTGGTGATCACATTAAAAAAAAAATTACTTCTCTTCCTGATTTTATTTGTATTTAGATGAAGAGACAGAAGACTCGGCTTAGTGCTTAACGTTGCTAACCTGGGTGCCCAGGTGTTCCTATTCCTATTCACATTCCTGCTTATTTTCTTATCTGTGAGTTCCCAAGACCGTCTTCCCAAGAACACTTCCCAAGATTCTTAGGTCAGAAGAAGATTGCCAATGAGGAAGATGCGCAATTGTGGATGGACACTGTTGTAACCTGGCATCTGGAGAGTCGTGAATGCCAGCCTGCATGTGTCAGGGGTCCAGGAAAGAAATGGCTAAATGCAGTCATTCCAAAGAAATCAACAGATTGTCTCAACCACCTCCACTGCCTTCCACGATTCTCTTTATTTGGATGCTTTTTATCTGGCTTGACTATGTTTTTCCTTTAAATTGGCAGTCTGAGCATTTTGTGGGGAGAAGAGGCAGGAGAGGGAATATGACTTGAAATATGGTTGTGGGTGTTTTTTAACAAGTTCTCTAAAAACCTTAAAAAAGACCTTTTAAAAAAATCTCTGTGAATTACCTTCTTTTGCTTAAAAAATATAGAATGCTCAATGTTCCACACTAGTTCATGAGACGCACCCTTAGGGGTAGAGAAGAGTGATCTCATTTTTAGGCACCCAACCAGAACAGAATAATTTATTTCTTTAAAAAGAAACTTCTACTACTAAAGTGAAAAGTATGAAAACACACGGAACATATACATTAGCCAAATTAACACAAGGATAACGATTATTAGTTTTTTTAACATATACCTTTACCTATATAAACTGCTTTAGAGGAAAATCCATCATAATTTCAAAATGACACCTTTAATCTTTTCAAATTTATTTTTTTAGCTGTCCTTTACTTTTCTTCCAACAACACTGGGAAATTGTCATTTTGAAAGTTAATTCGAAAACATCTCCAAGTTGTAAACCATGGGAAAAAAATCAAGAACCTTTAAGCAGAGTTAAAGTACAGTGAAGAAACCAAAACAAAGCAAGACCTCTGCTTTGGCTTTGAATTTGAAAATCTCTTTCTGGGATTCCAAACTTGGTAGAGAGCACCTGTCCAGGATCCACATTCACTTATTCAAATCAAGCGATCATACCTCCAGCTGAACGATTTGCACACGTTTAATGCCATCTTGGCATTCAAATGAAAGAAATTGAGGTTCCCACTGCCTGTGTCCACAATATGGTGGGCTCAATTCTGAAAAACAGAAAATGTGCTATTGCAAAGTCAACATATGGTCCCCAACAATATAGATCTGCCTAAACATTACAGAAAGCACGCGGCAAAAAGAATTTTGTAGACACAGTGATAGAGTCAAGGACAAAAAGCTGACTTTGGGCTGACTGCCTTTCCATTTTCTACTATAACAGGAAGTCGAGAAATAATTTGGTCTTAAACATACATGCATGCTAACTGAAAAATAAAAACAGTGTATCTGTTCAGTTGCAGAGAGATATCCTTATTCTTTCAGGAAATGTCAGAGAGAAATATAAAGCATATATGGCTCCTGATAAAATATGGTCTTTTAGAAATTGTTCTTCTAGTGCATTATTCAAATTGGTGTAGTAAACCCTTTTTGAGGTACCCCTCCAATTCAAGAGCCGTTTACTTTTCTCCGATAACTAAACCGTGAGCCATGGTTTGGCTCTCCATCAACCATGGTCAGATTTAAACTATGTGATCGTGAATCCCTGGCCATAGCTGATTACCCAAGCTGAGGCAATCTAATTGTCTCTCCCAGAAACTGAGAATTGGAATTGAACAAGAACAGGTCATTTATTTCTGAGCACCACTGGCACTGACTATGGAAACTGGGAATACATGAGGCACTCAGAGTTTTCTGTCAGAATAAAGGAGAGAGACACAGAAAGAGAAACGCAAAGAGATTTCGAGCTGTCCTAGAGTCTGCATAAGATCCAACTCCAGTTGGCCTGTATACTTTATCATATACTATTTTGTTAAAATCTCTTTCCCTTTTTGCTTAAACTAGTCTTTCTTCTGACTGAAAGACTCTTAATGAATATCCATAGTGCACTGAGATCCTATGAGGGCATGAATTATAAATACCAAGATAGAGAAGAGAGGAGGGTAAAGTTGGAAGCCTTTGAAAAGATTGACTTTTATCCTTTTTTTTCCTAGCTTATTATATATTGCTCTCTAATTTCTTCAACTAAATCCTTTTCTTCAAACAGAAAGAGTTTCATTGGGGAAAAATATCTTCTTAAACTTCTTTTTGTAGCTCTTCCCAGCGCCGTGCAGTGCTGTCCTCATTAATTTTAAGAATATTTTTCAAAATAACTTCCCATAATTCCAAGTAAGGTGATTTCCATTTTTCCCTCCTGCTCCACTTCCTCCACTGCCTTTTTTTCCCCTAGGGCAAGAAGTTAGGCAAGTGCCAAAACCACTAAACAAGAGGCAGATTGCTCTCACAGAAGGAATATCTGCTCTCCTAAGGAATACAGTCATGTGCCACATAACGACATTTCAGTCAATGATGGACCACACATACAACGATGGTCCCACAAGGGTAGTACCATGTAGCCTGGATGTGTAATAGGCTTTACCATCTAGGTTTGTGTAAGTACATGCTGTGATGTTCGCACAACAACGCAATTACTTAACGATGCATTTCTCAAAAGTACCCCCATTGTTAAGCGACACAGGGCTGTATGTCACTGGAATTTATTGCTGAATGGTTGGCCGTTCTGGAGACAGTCCCTTGTAATCATAGGATTCAGCGATCATTGAAAATAGACTGATAAATAATTTTTAAAAAAATGCAAGGGAAACTGTTTTGAAGTTTTCAGAGTAAATCTATGAACTGTAACAATTTAATCATCTGCAGCTTATTTCTCTAATGAAAAGATAGTCTCCCAATGCCAGCTTTCTTTGTAAAAATAAATGTTTCTACACTTTCCTTTTCTAAAAAAAGGAATTATATCATGGTCTAAAAAGAGAACTTGCAGCATAGGTTGATCTTCTTAGTGGGAGAGAGACCTCAGATAAAATTCAGAAAATTTAGTGAGAGCGGCAGAACAAATGAAATATTTCACGAGTGACAATGATTTCAGCTTTCTGTCTAATATGAAAAGACAGCTGGATTCAGGCACTTGGACCACCCACTGCTGGAAGAAAAATGCTTGAATCCTCAATACCTTTGATTCACTAGTTTGTGGAGGTGAGAATGTAGCTCTCACAGCATGTGCTGGAGAAGTAAGTTATATTTCATCTGCTCATCCCTTCCCACCTTTCGCCTGCAGAATATTCCTAATTGAAGCCTCTGCTAAGGAAATGTCAGCCTAATATCTACACTGAAACTTTATTTAGAAGTTTTTGTGGAGTTGTTGGGCCTTTATTCATTGTTTTGAGAATAAGATACATTTTACAGTTTCTTTAAGGATTATTTTGTTGGTGTTTTTTTCTGTTTGTTTTCTTTGTGTCTATGACAGCCATGGATTGGAGTGTGTTCTTTCCTAAAATATATAAGAAAAAAATTGAGGAACAATGAAAGTAATATGATGTGGTTACTATGTAACTTCAAACTATATTTCTTTAGTCATTCTAAGTAATTCCTTTGTTCATTCTATCCTCACTCCAATGAATGGTGCAAAATACTTCTTTAAATATTTAAACTAAAGGATGATACTTTTAAGTAAATAATTGCATTTCTTTGTCTTAAGTATATCATTTGCCTCAGAAGAATATTTTGCCACAAAATTTATTGGCTACCCCAGGATCAGGGGGTATATATAATCAGCTCTTCTAGATGTGATCAATGGGTGAAATTCAAGACTAACTACACCTTTGATTTTTGCCTTCAACTCTAATTTCTCCTAACTACCAGTTTATTCCTGAACATTTTATAAGAACACCATTTGGACAGTTATTTTTGTCTGCCCCTTCAAT
Organism: Equus quagga; assembly: GCF_021613505.1. Classification (NCBI taxonomy): domain Eukaryota; kingdom Metazoa; phylum Chordata; class Mammalia; order Perissodactyla; family Equidae; genus Equus; species Equus quagga. The sequence continues at coordinate 98,090,868 of NC_060271.1, forward strand.
TATTGCTTCTGGGCTGCTTCTTTATCTTGGCAGCAACTTACTCTAAACAGAACCAACACCTGATATTTCTTTTAAGATGAAAATGCTGGCTCTTCACACAGGAGGAGAATGGTAGGAGGAGAACACCTTCATGCGGGAGAAGGATTCATTTTTACAAAGTCATAAAGTCAGGAAGAGAACGGTAGCTGACATTCCCCAGACAGCAAGGCCTCAAACCAAGTCATTAATGGTTGGACATGGCCTAATCCATTTCCTTCACATAAATGGGCCATGAGCCAACTTGTGACACTTGGATTGCAAGAAATTAATGCTCTAAAAATGAAAGATAAATTAACAGTATATGGAAATACTCAGTGAGGAAGTTTTGGTGTAGTCCCTTCTCTCCATCACTTCTGCTTTTCTCAATAAGGTGTTGAATACTTGCGGTACCTTCCTTGCTGATCATGTGTCTTACCATTGCCAGTGTAGATTGCTATAAGGCATATTTGATCATGTCTATTGCTCTCGATTATAACCATGGACTGTCTCTTTCTCTAGCACTTTCATCAAGCCAGGGTGAGGATCTACAGATTATGGGAGTTGAAAAACCTGTCCCCATCTGCCCCCAAAGTACAAAATCCTTGAGTGCTCTTCCCATACAGGTGAAAGCAAGATATCCAAAAATCCAGTTTACCTTCTTCCAAGGATATTCCCTTCCCTTCCCTTTATGTGACTAGGGGTCCTTATATGTACCTCTAATGATAGGGGAAAGCACCACTGGATCCGTCCAATTTTTTACACTAAATGTGGTGAGTGGATGACAGAGGCTCAATGCAAACGAATGTAGAGGAGAAAAAATAATTTTCTCTCTACCCTTCTGAGTTCTTAGCTGAGACCCCTGTAATGAAAGACAGATTAAAAAGAGAAAAACAAACAGAAAAGTTAATAATTTGTATACCTGATGTACACATGAGAGATACCCAGGGAAAACTAAGAGACTCCCTGGGGTGGCTTAGAATTCAGGCTTAAATATCATCTTAATAGAGAAAGGGGAGGGGCCATGTTGGCTTCAGGGGATAGTAAATGATTTTTAGGAAAGATGAATGGGCTCTTAGAAGAATAGATGGGGGTCGGCCTGGTGGCACAGTGGTTAAGTGCTCACGTTCCCGTTAGGCGGCCCGGGGCTCCCCAGTTCGGATCCCGGGTGCGGACATGGAGCTGCTTGGCACGCCATGCTGTGATAGGCTTCCCACATATAAAGTGGAGGAAGATGGACACGGATGTTAGCTCAGGGCCATTCCTCCTCAGCAAAAATAGGAGGATTGGCAGCAGTTAGCTCAGGGCTAATCTTCCTCAAAAAAACAAAGAAGAATAGATGGGAGGTATGGTCATTTGTGACAAAGTTTGTACAAGTGTACTGTCAATTTCTAGTCTCCTTTTCTGTGATGAGTCAGTCCTCTCTAGTTGATAAAACTCCCTGAGAGGGGATTTATGACAATTGAGTTCCTTCTGGTGGATCTGTCTTTTAGCGGATAGGAGGAGTCCAAAGAAAGCTTCTCCCTGCATCTGCTGCTCTTCAAGGGCCCATAGTTTACAATAATCAATATGCCCAAAGGGCATATTTTGAGGTGGCATATTCTGCTACCCTTCAATCATCTATAAGAACAAATATTATGGGGAGGGATACTCACTCTCCAATGATTTGCTTAGTGGATATACTCTAGCCAAGCTAGCTGGAGTCATTTGAATTAAAACTCTTTTGACTTCCTTGGCCTTATGGGGATGACATGGCAGAGATAGTTATTATAGACGAGTGCTGCTGAACCAAAGAGGCTCAGAAATGGTTAGTCTTTCTGACAGAACAGGGAGGCATGAGTTTCTTCTGCAGGAGGTTTAGCCTATATGAAGATGAGGCACTCCCCCAATAGGTAAGGCTGACCTTACAATTTTCATCCAAAATTCAGTAGTTAGAGGCAGCTTCTTTTTCTCCTGCAGCTGTCACCAGTGCTGGACCAAGCTCCTTCGTAATAGTAATAGTAAACAGGGGGAACAATCACTTCCCAAGAACAGGGTCAGTCATAGATTCTCAAGAAAGTACTATAGATCTATAAATATTTATTTATCATGTGCATTAACGCTTGGCATGCAATCAGCCCATGAGTGCCGAGGAGGACTGAGTCCAGTGTCCACCACATCACAGAAGTGCAACCGGCCAAGCCCAGTGATTAACCCCTCCCAGAGGGGGACCACTCTTTTCTCCCAGAAAGATTGGGACTGTTTTCCCAGTCAGTTGCCCCTTTACGTATGGCAAATATCAGTGACTCTAAGGTGATACCTAGTCCCCACCTACTCCTTAGCAAGAGATGGCAGTATCCGTTGCTAAAGAAGAGAACAAACGAAAGCAATAAAAACATGCAATTACACATGATAATAACACATAATAACAACACATTACAATGGCACAAAATAACTTTTAAGAGCTTGCCTCTATCTACATGTTGAACTTTAACTTGTCCATTCCATAGTTGAATTCTACTCTTTAATAATAACATTATCTGAAACTCCACAAAGGGTCCTATTGTTGTTAGAATTGCTCCTATTACTACCTAGAATGTCCTCTCTCATTCCAGCACCTAGTGACAGCTCACTTATTTTTCAGGAGCTTGTTGAAAGGTGCTTTCACCCTTGACTCAAATCCAAGCCTTTACTGAAGTCCAGGCAGATCTGAACACTCTTTTTTGCTACTGCTACACTGTCTCTATCAACGCACTTTTGCTGTGTCACACATAATTAGCTACATGTCTATAAGTTCTGTGTGATATGGACTGTTCAGGGCAGGGAATGTGCCTACTTTGTTTCTCTATGTCTATTATCAAGACAGTGCCTGGAACACAATGGATTTCTAAAAAGAAAAAGAAACGTTTATTCAATTGAATACCTCTCATTGATTCAAAATGGTTGAAATGGGGAGACATTCAGAATAATTGATATTCCAGTTAACTTAATAACCTATATACCATAAAACTTATTGCAATGTTTGCCCAATTGCATATAATTATCTACAAACAAGATAAAAAATATTTGAAACATAACTTTACATTTTATTAATATTAAGCATGCACTCCAGGATACTGTGGGCCTTGGGTGAATACCATATCTTCCAAGCCATGTCTGGGGATAAAAGCAAACCCTGCCACTGTTGGCTGAGGTCTGTACCAGGTATTTATACCAAATGTGTGAAGATTAAGTCTGCTGAGAGTGCTGTCTCCATCATCTCCTCTCATTTCTAACCCCTCAGCTACTGACTCCTTGTATCCTCTGTATTGTTGAGGGGACCACGTATTTCCCACTCATCGTTTTTCCTTGAGAAGGAAAGCATAGCACACCCAGCTCCACTCCTCCAGCCCCCAGTGCACTTCCTCTCCTTTAGGGGAGAGAAGTTATCTGTTGAGTGAGTTTGGCAGAAGGAAGTGAGATTGTGTGTATCAGCCGCTGCCAAATTTTCTCTGAGACTGCGTTGTGCTCTGCTCTCGGAAATGCAGCAAGGGGACTGCCCCTGCAGGGGTGTCCTGCAGTGGTCCAGTGGAGCCAGGCGTTGGTTGGATAAGTCTGCCTAATTCACAGAAAAAGCTTTTGTAAGGCCCTTTGGCTGCTCCTAGAAATCTTGTCTTCCATTCCAGGTTTGGTCCATAATAAAGGGTTTTTTGAGTTTGTTTGTTTGTTTTTAAATCTGTCTGTCTCTTGTGTCTATCTTTCAACTTGCCTTGAATTCTGGAAAGGGAAAAAGATTATAATTCATTGATTCTTCCCTTTAAAACACAAACAGTTGAGTCCAGCCCGGTGGCGCAGAGGTTAAGTGCGCATGTTCCGCTTCGGCGGCCCGGGTTCCCTGGTTCAGATCCCGGGTGTGAACATGGCACCGCTTGTCAAGCCATGCTGTGGTAGGCGTCCCACATATAAAGTAGAGGAAGATGGGCATGGATGTTAGCTCAGGGCCAGTCTTCCTCAGCGAAAAGAGGAGGATTGGCAGCAGTTAGCTCAGGGCTAAACTTCCTCGAGAGAAACAAACAAAACAACAGTTATTCCACAGAGCTCATAGTAAAGTAGTTTTCTTTAGCTTCTACTTATAATTTTTTTCAGCCCACTTTCTCTAAATCTATGCCACAAGAGAATGGTGGACTCTGGGCTCTGCCTCTCAATTTAACCTGGACCATTGGCCTTGAGACCAACTTGTCATCTGGATTCCCTCTGCTCCAAAGGATACTTGGTCATCCGCAAATGAAACGCTGAAAGTTTTACGTGCAAATTCTCCATGCTTGACTAAGTCTACCCGAATTCTCTGGTTAGCTGCCCAATATTAAACTCATGCCCTACCAAAAAAAGTAAAAATAAAAATCAACAGAATGAGTCAAAATTCTTTAAAATATCTTGAATATTTGAACATGTTTGAAGGAAATAATAGATTCATTTTACTTTGTGAAAAAAGGTTAGGCCATTATTATTCATGAATGATTATAAAACAATAATTTATAGTGTATAAATATGCTGAGCATCTTATAAATAGAGGGCAGTGATTGTTTATCTTCCCCCCCACATTTAGGCCCTCCTGGCCAAATAAAACAGTCATTGGTGAGTTTGATAAACATATTCTGGCCATGAAAAGCCATTTCGTAAGGTCAGAGTCACACTTTTGTATAAATTTCCGTAGAATCAGTCTCCCACCGACGATGGCCGTAGAATGCTTTAAATACTTCTTAAAACAGAGCCTCCTTTTCTTTCGTGGAAGAGACAGTAGTCTTTCACCAAACCAGCTAATATGCTTCTCTCAGTCTCACAAACCTCACCTCCCTGTATCTACATGAGTGATTTCTGGATTGCCAGCTTCTCAATTCCTTTTTTAATGCAACTTCCCCTTGTTTGCTCATGGAGACACCATGGTGAGGAAGGTGGTTTTACCAGAATGGAGTTACTGCCGCTTCCCAAGCACTGAAAATCCCACTGAACATTTGGTGGCAGAGAGACACTGTTTGTGCACTTCCTTGGGGAAAAGTAAAACCCTTTCATTCTTGGCTTCTTTTAGGACTTCCAAATGTGTCTCCTTCCGTTGCCTTGGTGATTTCTTTGCTCATCTGTCATCACAGGTGGTCCTTGCTCTTCACCTGTTTCCTCTCCCTCCATTATTTACTGAATGACTTTCCTTGTGATGAAAACAGAAGACAGACTTCAGAGGTCACGGATGACTACAGGATGAGGGTGATGAAAAGCTTTCCTGTAAGAAGTTTTACTTCGGTGAGTATCTTATGGGAAGACAGGGAGGTAGCAGAGTGACTTTTGATCATGCCACATACTTCCTGAGCCTTACGGTGGTTGATTATCATTTGCTTTGGGATGAGGAGAAGGCTGTCTACGTTGGAGGAAAATATCAGCATTGAAGGCAACCATTCCAAGTCTCCTTTGGAGTTGATTTCAAGGTTTTCCATGTCAATATAACTTAACACATTCGATGTTTTTTATGTTCGTGAAGACAGCCCTCCATCTCACAGCTAGTATTCTCCCTTGAGAGAAAATCCTAAAATAGCATGTCACTCTTTATTCACAATGACTGCCCAGTGCCCTTCAGCTCCTGAGGTAAAACTTGGCAGTTACAGCCAGCATATTTCTCTCCCACATTCTGCTGGGAAGCCTTCCCCAGTTTGGCATTGCTTTCTCTCCCCTTTGCTTAGGCGGTGAATCTGAAGAAGCATTCATTATGCAGATTTTCAAACTGTAATCTAGCCCTGCATTCATCATCTGTGCTGCGTCTATTCCACAATAATGTCACACGAACCCTATTTAGTATATTTACTTGGTTTTCAAGCTTTAAAATTTTAGTGGGTTTTAGTAGCAATGGAATTGTACTCTGATAAAGTGTGATGGTTTAGGAGTTCTCTACCCAGATGCTTTTTCCTTCCAGGTCAAGGATTTGGAATATTTTCTTGAGGAAGGATGGAGAAAGGTTTTAGTAAGGTTGCCTGTGAATGACCTTGACTAGTCTCTTGCTGCCATAATCAATTTGAACTATCTTTATATATAATTCATTTGCTCCTCCATCTTGCAGAGCATTCAACACTGCTTCGATTTCCACCTGTGTGAAGGTCATTTCTTCGGTCCACAAAACATCCCTTCCTTAATAGTATTATTTGTTGGTATATATCAATTTGCTTGAAATTGACTTGTGTGTTGGGAACTAGGCTAGATTCTTGCTTTGTTCTTGCCTGTGAGTGAAAACCCAACCCAAGAGAGGGTCTTTCTGTTTTGAGGTGAACAAAACATGGGGCACACTGAGGAAAAGAAGGAGTTTTACCATAGGAGTCCTGCACCGGGATCAGTATCAGGGTCCTAGTTGGAGGCCCTAATTAGGAGTATGACCTTAGTTAACCACTTCACCTCTCTTCTCGGCCCAACATCCTCCTGTGTAAAATAAAGATATTGGAATATGTGGTTTTAAATGCTTGTTCTCGTGCTTGTTGTCTAAGTTTGTAAGCATTGCTGTTGCTAGTGTGACAAAGAACACTAATTTGTTATAAATCAAAACTAGCTTTGTAGAATAGTAAAATTCTTCCATGTGCTGGCTGCTTTTCTATAATATAGATTACATTATCATGTAGCCTAAGTTGTCACTAATTATATAAAGCACAGTGCTATCTTTAACACTCCAACAAAACCAAACTTTAATATATTTTAATCTATCATCTCCCCACTCTGCACATTCTCTTATTACGTGAAGCTTTTCCACACTGGTTTCTTACGATCTTGTGTAGGAAAATATCCCATTATCTAATTTAGGCAAAAAGGGTTGAAGGGAAGGAGGGAAATGCTTAACACAAGTTATTCTTTCAAGCAGTTATTTCAGATAGTTTAGCTTTTGCAAAAGTTCTACAGGTCAGAGTCCCGTTTTTTTTTTTGAGCAGTAATTTTATAAATGCTTAGAATGTGTTGTTGATTATCACATTAAACTCTCCAAAAATGTGAGTTACATTATGGAAATTTCTACTATGCATGGCATTATATCTGAGGACATTTTCAGAAATCTCAAAATTTTCCATCAGATATAATCAAGTATAAATTCAGTTGGGGATAATTAGAAGAGAAGGAAACCATAAAGTTGGAGTAGAAAAAGAAGAGAATGATTAGAAAGTTCCAACCCCATCACACCAAAAAACCTACTTCAAGGGGTCTTCAGAACAATAAAGGAAACTGAGAAGAATACATCAGGACCTCAGGCTTTTCCTTCAGCTTCTCTAAAGAAAAGATTGCATATCTGGAAACATGATGGGACACAGAAAGAAAGGCATTAATATCTGGCTAGAGAAGAGAGAACACACCCAACCGATTTCTGGTGAGCAGGGTCAGTAAATGGAAAACAAAGTAAAGCACAGTTGCCGATATTAATGGGTTATCACGTGTAAAAGGCCGTTGAAAATCTTCCTACTTTTCTGTATACTTGATTTTATTTTAATAATAAAATTTTTTTTAATAGATTCTCTCTCAATTCCATTGGCTCTGACTTTATTTTCCTGATAAGAGCTTAAATTCAAGGTCTGGAATGGAAACTTTTGTTTTTAAAGTGACAGTAATACCTTATATCTGTGTTTTTCTTTTGAGTTTTCTGTTTTGTTTGTTGTGGCTTTTTTGGGGAGGAGTGTGTGTCATTTAATCCATTGGAAAATCCCAGGAAATGGGATTATATTTTCCTTTTCTCAAATGAGGAAACCTATAACCATAAAGGGTTAAATGACTCATCTATGACTTGTCCCTAAGCCAACAAGTGGCAGAGATGAGACCAACACCAAAGTTTCTAGCTTCTCAAACCTTTACCAGGTACCTGTGTTCTTCCCATAAGCATTCTTTTTTCTTTTTTTTAAGATTTTATTTTTTTCCTTTTTCTCCCCAAAGCCCCCCAGTACATAGTTGTATATTCTTAGTTGTGTGTCCTTCTAGTTGTGGCATGTGGGACGCTGCCTCAGCGTGGTTTGATGAGCAGTGCCATGTCCACGCCCAGGATTCAAACCAATGAAACACTGGGCCGCCTGCAGCAGAGTGCGCGAACTTAACCACTCGGCCACGGGGCCAGCCCCTCCCATAAGCATTCTAATAATTAAAAAAAAAAAATCTCCACTTCAAATTGAGAATAATTAAAACTGCTCTGTCTGTTAGTTTTTCTCTGTAACCCCTTTATGATGTCTTTTAAAGTCACCTGCCAGCTCTGCTATGGTGAAAATTATACTATATTTTGACTGGAAGTCCTGAATCTAAATCACAGCTACTAAGTCCTATGAGTTCTTGGATCAGTCACTTAAGATCTCTAAATTTTAGTTTCTATGTCTATAAAATGGCAATCAAAATATCATCCCCCCCTTGATTAAGGAGGATTGAATTAAATAATATATTTGGAAACACTTTGTAAGCTCTAGATTATCACTAATAATTTTTCATATTATGCTTAAGTAATTCTTTTTCAGAAAATGTCAATGGCTTCCTGTTGCTAATGGAATAACATTCACACTCTTAGCAAGGCATTCAAAGTCCTCTTTGACATTCATTTGCAATCTTTTTTTCTTCTAATAATAATAGCTAACATATATTGAGCAATTGCTCTGTGCCAGGGATATAGTGAATATTTATGATCTCACGTAAACCTCATATCAAGCCTGTGGTAAAGGCATCATTACTGTCCCAATTTTACAGCTATTTATGATACTTGGAAAGCTGAAAACATTTGGCAAACTTCACACAGAGAGAAAGGAAGGATGAAGCAGGGAGTTAAATCTTGTCTTGTCTGATTCCAGAGTAAACTTGACCATCATGTAATACTGCTTCTAAATGTAGCGTTTTTCTTGAATATCACTCTACCGTAAATCATGCTTAACTCTGAGAGAACTACCATACTGCACTATGAAAAATCTTGGAATAGAAACTCACATAGCTGCTAAATTACAGAAGAGTGTCTAATCTGAGTGGATAGTGATCAAGAGTATAGTCTCTAGAACCAAACAGCCTGGTTCAGACCCGCTCTCCCACAGATGAGCATGACGATTCTGAGAATGTTATTCTGCCCATTCTTTCATCCTTAATAGGAGATAATAAGAAAACTGACCTCAGGATGTTGCTATGAGAAGCAAATGAGTAAACGTATGTGCAGCTCTTAGCATGATGCCTGGCATATAGATAATACTGTACAAGTGTTAGAAGTTATTGTTATCATTATTAGTCCATCCTGCATCATGCCCATGACAGTTCTGTATCCTATTGTACTTCACACCTCAAAATTATCTGACTTGCTGCTTCCTTTGCTAGTTAATTGACCTAGTTAGTTCAGGTCTCAGCCCAAACATTGCTTCATTAATGAATCTGTCTTTGATGTGCCTGCCATGGCCCTTTGCTCTTGCCTCCCACTAATTCAAGCTCTCTTATTACACACACAGTTCACGCCAATGTCTCCTTTGAGCATTTGTCATAATTGTAGATAAATAATGAATTGGACTATTAGTCTTAAAATGTCTGTACCTCTCACTAGAAAGTGCAATGAGGGGAAAGGCCATTGTCCATTGGTGTAGCTTGTCCAGTAAAGTGCTTGATAACCTATTGAGTGAATGCATAATGAATTAATGAATCTCATCTTCCTTTGTTCCATCACTTTAATTTATATACTGTCTAATGGCTTGAAAATCCATTTTCTTTGTCTCTTTCTCTATGAGCTGTTCTGTTTGTATCATGAGTTTTCAAACTTCCTGGCCAACTCTAATTGACTAAAAATATTTATAGGAATTTCCCATGGCTATATCTGTGCCAATGACAACTAAATTACCACTTTCTTCCTTCTTAAATATTAAATTTCTGAAATACAAGTAGATTAACTCAACTAAGAAAACAAGAAATAGAAATCTTTTCATGTTTTGCATACTGCTTTTAGACTGCATTTTGAATGTTTCTTGAAATTTGCATAATCATTCAAGAATCTCCTTCCTTTTGAATACCACAGTAATGACAACTTAAGATATATTGTTTGCTGTTTATTCAAAATAGATTTCAATTATCAAAGTAGATCTTTATATATGCACCTGTTTCCTTATTTGCTATGGAGTCAATTAGTAATATGATCATGTATGATGATGCTGTTTTGAAATCGTGACTTGAAATACGCCATGGTAACTTCTGCAATATTAAGGAGCAGTTTTTTTTTTTTTTCCTATCCTGTTAAATTCTCTAGGATGGATTTTTAAAACTTGAAATCTCCAGCATATGCCACACTAGATTTATCATGTTTATGCTGCATATAGCTCAATACATTAAGACCTCAAAACATTGTGGAAGTAAGCTTAGCTGAGTGCCAATTCTAACCAAAGGTGAACTCTAATCCCTGGGAAAATCTCCTTCCTCTTATGAACTGAAAACACACAGAAGTTGTGTTTTAATTGTGTTCCAACATGTAAAATAAAATATTTTTAAAATTTTATTTTGTAGTGAATATATTTGATTCTATTCATCATTTAATTCTACCATGTTTGTGACGCCCCAGACAGAAGTAAACTCTTTACTTTAGAGTATTGTCAAGTTATAAACTCAGAAAAACCTCTTCCAGCTCTACCCCTTACCAGTTGAGTAAAGCTAAGTGTATATATAACTTTTCTAATCCTTCTCAATCTGTAAAATGGGGATTATAGTAGTTCATGCCTTACAGAGTTTCTATGAAGATTCAATGATATAGAGCCTGGAAGAGTTTAGTACAGATCCTAGAATATAGTAAATTCTTAATAAATATTAATCACCATTTTTATTAACATTATTATTATATTGTTCATGTGTAAATACCTGTGTCATTCGCATGGGCACTCGCCATCTATTCTTTCCAGGTGTATAAGTTTGTCCTTCTCTCAACATCATCGATCTCAGTGTCTTGCTGGCAGCATTGTTCTTTCTACCCTTTTTATTGCCTTACACACAATAAATGATCATTTGATTGAAAGTTAATGTGTTAGTTTGCCTCTGTGTGTGTTATAATGAATTCACTTGCCTTCCAGAAATGCCACTTAAGTACCTTTTTCTGTGTGACACTGTGCTAGGCACTGGGGAAACAGAGGTGAATAATGTAATTTTATAGATTCCTTTTTAATTCAAAACTTAGTATTTTTAAAGCCATGGCTAAAGCCAAAGTCTAGAGAAATAAGAGAAAGAAATATGGCTCTGAATAATGTTTACTTAACACATTTATGCCAAATGAGGTATTCTCAAGTTAATTATCTAATCTATTGTAGTCACAGTTGAATAACTTCAGAAGGAATTGGGGGAAAAAGCATTAATAAGGTGTGTGTGTGCATGTGTCTTCCCATGAATAATAGCATCTAACATGGCTATTTTCTTTGAATTTGAAAATAAAATTAAAAAAAAAAATGTTGAGACAAATTTCAAGATGGAAACAATTATTTTTATGTATAGTTATAGCATTTTAAATAGTTGATCTAGAAAAACCTACCATAGTCAAGTTTATAGTACTGGATGATGTGGGGTCAGTGAGCCGAGGAGTCGAAAGAAAGATTTCTTAGACTCTCAAGATCTGGCAGTAGTGCTCTTTTATTTAGAGAATAGTGTGGAATAGCATGGGGACAGGATCCATGGGCAGTCAGAGCTTCTGCTGCCGCCGCTTCTGCTGCCCCCGCTGGCATGGGGACAGGGCCCATGGGTAGGCAGAGCTGGTGCTTGGGGACAGGACCCACGGGCGGTCGGAGCTCCTGCTGCTGCCCTGAGTTGAGGGTTAGGGCTAATTTTATAAGGCATGGGTACATGACTTATTTTTACTGGAAAAAAGGAAAAGATGATGTAAAAAGTCATTAAATGATTTCAGTGCATATGGGGTCTGGTTATTGTGTGGTCATATAACTTTAGATACGAATCTGGCCATATAGATCGGCATGCAGGTGAGGATGCTCCGGGCTTCTCTCCCTGGGGCAGTCCTAATTCATACCATAAAAAAAGTCCACTGGGTCATATAGTTTGTCATGTAGGCCAGGTCACCTTGGGCTTCTCTAGCTGGTGCAGCCTTAATCCACATCACTGGAGATGCCCTAAAATTTGGCACATTCCTTATTTTTATTTTATATTTTAAATGGGCATTGATGGAAGGAGGAGAGGCACTTTAATTTTAGAAGCAAAATAGTGGTCTTATTGGTTCCTCATTACTTCAATAGGCTCCCAAACAGATCTCTCTAAAGAAAAGTGCTGTACAAGGAAAGACGCTGTGTGATGCAAACCTGATAGATGAGAGGCCAAGGATGAGGCTAGTAAGGTAGGCTGCGGTCAATCGTGAAGGATCTTCCACACCACCCTAAGGAGACTGAAGGCAATATGAGTTTGAGCAGGGTAATAACAAGATCACATCTATGCTTAGAAATCACTTCGATGCCTTGAGTAGTGGACTAGAGTGGGGAAAAGAACTGAGGTTGGAAGAATAATTTGGAAGTCAGAACAAGAGCTGGGGCAGCTGGACTATGGCTATGGAAGTTCTAATGGGGAAGAGAGGTAAGGAATTACAGGACACATTTTTAGTTATCTTTGTAAGGTGAACAAAAGGAAGAGGTCAAATTCTTCCAGAATCTTGTCTATTTCTCTCATACAGGATGCTCACATATATTCAGAGAAAGCTCTGAACAATTCATAAAGTCTCAACATAAAAAAGCAAAAAGCCAAGGAAAAATAAAAAGACATCAAGGAACCTACAAAAAGAAGGAGGGAAAGGAATTACAGAAAATCAGCACACGGCAAGAATAAAGACTTTGGCGGGCTGGGGGAGCAGGAAGGGAGTTGTGGCTGGGGGAGGGGGGGAAGGACATGATGGGTGGGAGAAATAGTGTGCATCTCTCTATATTTTTTACAAAAGAATACAAAATATTCAAAAGTTCCAGCTTCAAGTGATTTAAAGGACAATGAAATATCAATTTAAAAGGAAGCTGACTAGATTCAGGAAAGAAGAAGTAATGAGTTTCACTTAGCTAATTACCGGCAAAATGTTTTATTATTAATTATTGCTATTATTATTTACAAATGGAGCAGAGGAGCACAGAGGTAGATCTTCCAAATAGTAGGTGAAAGGTTGTGTGAGAAGCAGGGATGGAGTATGAATAAAGCAAAAATTTGATCTCAGAGAGGCCTCATCATATTGATTTGTTTGGAAATTTCTGTGATAATAATATGTTATTATTATTACATAATTATGATTATTATAAATATTTCAACATATCGTAAAGTTGAAAAGTCTATAGCATTGATTGATTGATCCATTGGTAAACTATTATCTTTTTTGTGTCTTATCTGTTATGTAATGTACGTTCTATATGTAATATATGTGTCTTCCCTCAAGCATTGATGGAAAAGCGCTGGAAAAAAATCGAACTCTGTTTTCTTTGAAAGTATGGAGAAGAAAAGTTTAATTTTGGGAAAGAATAAAGAGAAGCTTCCTATCATGCTGCTTTTTCAGAGTAGCCAAATCCTGGAAAAGTGTGATCAAAGGAAATGCAAGATATGTTGCTGCACGCTCAGGTAAAAGAGAATTGATGCCTTAATAACATCCAATCTATAGCAAGATGATAGGCTATAAAATGAGTTTTCACTTTGTTTAAGTGGAATTGAGTACCTAATTTTAATTTATCACATTTAATTTATTACACACCACTAGCCCCTTAAAATTATTATGTGACATCTACAAAGAACACATCTGTAAAGGACACACCTCGGCTCACCAGCACCAGAAACAATCTCTTTCTGTCTTTCTTCTTTTGCAGCATTTCACATGAATGCGCTCGATGAGTTTCAGTGGTTTGAACTCACCATATGCAGGGACCTCAACTGTGATAAGCTGTACAGCTCACACATATAACCCATGAGCAAGAAATACGATGCCAAAAAGGTTAGACTGAATGGGGAAAAATAAAAAAGGAAAACACAGTCATTGAAAACAAGAAAAAGGTGCAAATCAGAGTTATGCAAAATAAGTCTTCATATATATTATTGAAAGTTTTCTGGCATGTACAATGCAGTGAAAATTGAATTAAACTGGTTTAGAAAGGGTTCAAAAATTCATTCCAAGTACTACTAGTAGCTCAAAATATGCTCTTGTACATGCCTTGTAACTCAGTTTGTTCATCTGCCTAAAGAATACAAATGTTCTTGGAAGTAGAGAATAAAACACATAAAATCCTCAGGTATTAAAATGCATTTGGGAAGTCTTTGGAGGTCAAGGGTTTTGAAACTCTACATATAGTACAGAATCCAAAAGAAAAATAAATTTTCTTCTGCTGGTCTAGTACAGTAATCTAAGAATTCATCTCCCAGCTAAATACTCAGATTATTTTTCTACAGCTATCTAAAATTTATTTTATGAAGACACTTTCTCATTTTGCTGATAAAATTCATTTTTATCAACCATCATCTAGTTTGAATTTCTGTCTCCTCTGCAATCTCAACACCAAAGCAGTATTATTTCCTACTAGTCATAGACTGAGGAAGGCAAAAAGATTAGTGGTAGATGGGGTAAGGTGTTTGCTATGGAATTTATTATCTTAAATGCCAGTGGTTTAGTTCCCAGATAGCTTGAGTATGATGTGATTTATCATATTCAGTACCAGGAAGAGGGTAGAGATTTTACTAAATTTAGAGAGATAAGGCAGAAAGCAGTAACTGCAATAACCACTAAAACATAACCTCAAATAATATCAGGAGCTGTTAAGGCCAGGGAAAGAAATGCAGTGGACAGATCAGTTATTATAAAGAATTACCTTGGAGTTTTTTTGACATTGTATTTGTTTTATATCAAAAGAAAGCAGGGCGTATCTTCATCAATAGTTTCAAATGATGTTCAAAGTTCAAATAATAAGATCTGAATGTGTGGAAAGAAGAACGGAACATGTTCAGCTACGTAGGCAGACATCATAATTACTTTCATTAGCATTATACTAATTAGGATATAGAATCATTTCTTGTAATGAAGGCCAAAGTAGAAGTTTGTGTGTCTCCCACATAGTAGTCCAAAAATAAATGGTCTAGGGCTGATTTGGTGGTTTCATTGTACCAGGGACAAAGGTCATCTATTTACTGTTGCTAACTCATCCTCAACATATCTGCCAATCTTAGACGACCTCTCTTCAGCTCCTGCTAAGCCGTTCACGTTCAGCCAATCAGACAAAAGATAATGGAAAAGGGAAAAGAACAGGCATGCTATTTCTTTTAAAGACACAACACAGAAGTCATGATTAGTTTGACTTGGAACCCATTGGCCAGGGCACAGATACGTTGGATGCAAGGGAGCCTGGAAATGGTCTTTCTAGCTGTGCAGCCATATGGTTCACTGAAGTTCTGTTAACTGTAGAAGAAGGGGAGACTGGATATCTGAGGGGCAACTATCAGTCATTGCCACAGTCCACTGCTTATCTATCCCCTAAAAGCAAAAATCCCTTCTTCCTACACATCGAATCACAACATAACGAGCCACATCAAGATCTGTGGAGAGGACTGCACATTACCCAGAGATGGACTTTGAACTGGGTGCAACTTTGGAATTGTCTCCCTTGTAAAGGGAGTGAATATTCCAAGGAGCCAATTCCTCTCGATGTGGCTCATCATGTTCAGGATGTTAAAATATAAAAGAAATATCTTTTTCCCTCCTCTATACCAGTATAAATTGATGAGATAAGAACAGCACGAATGCATTTAAAACTCTCTTTTGGAAGGGAGTATGGGGGGCTTCATTGCAGTTACTGCAAATTCCACTGGGCAAGAATGGTGAAAAAATTTGTTTTGTCGCTGAATTGAGTTCCTTGGTTAATCCACATGGTAACTCATTATAATGCCTTCTGGATATTTTCACTGTGATCCTTGGTTTTGTCCATTGGGAGACTTTCCTTTTCTTTATCCTTCATAATCAAAACATTGGAAAGTATATTCTTTTTCGAGGCTGGGTGGTTTGTGTTTTCCACATCATGGTGGTACAGTTTGAGGCCAGATTTTTGCTTTAAGGTTAGAAAAATGAAGAGTTTTTGTAGGTAGCTTGTGTTTCTTTGGAAATGCAATTCCTTAAGCAATTTAGCAGGTTTCCAGTCAATTCCATCTGAAGGTAATCATAAGTAAAAAATCTCCTCAAAAGATATTGTTTAGACATAAACACACTGGTCCTTTAATTTACTGGTCATTTTTAGGCTGCCTTTAAAAGATTGAGAGGCCCACATGTTAATCTGATTTTTGCCTCTGAGCTTGCTTTCACTGTCTGGCTGAAAATTCTTAATAGGAACTGCTTGAGAAAGACTGGAGGCTACAGTCTTATCTACTGCTAAGCCTGCCTCTTCAGAGCCACCCATGCAACCTAGTCTATGTTGAGATATCACTGCAGGATTTAAAAAAAATAAATCAGCAAAGAGAAGCTAACACAGAGCTGTATTCTAAGGTTTTCCAACCACTTCTGCTATAGTTATAAGCTCTAATTGCAGGTCTGCTTTCCAAGGTATTTCAAGTAACACTGTAATGAAATATTTGTCTGCATAACAAAGGTCTGCCCCTCTGCAGCTTGCCTTTCCTTGCTGACTTCCAGCAGAGAGAAAGTCACATGTTTTAGATTGCTTGCTTTTTTTTTTTTTTCATGTTAGCATTGCTCTTCTAGGTACCATCAGTATTAGACAAATTTGTAAATGTTAGCAATAAGGGGAATTAAAGAATAGAGATATTTATATCTTTTTCAATACCTGTCCAGACATCCAAAATGGAAGACAGGAGATAATAAAAATAAGAAGAGACATATATTAAATAGAAAAATAACCAAAAATAGTAGAGAAGATCAACAAAGTCAAAAGTAGTTTCTTATAAATGACTAGTAATATTGACAAACTTCTGGTAATAATAAGTAAAACAGAAGAGAGAAATGATCAAATATCAGGATTTAATATTTAGACATAATAGATGTTGCACATACTAGGAAGTAATAAGAACATGTTATGGAAAATGCTATTCTAAAAAACTTCAAACTTAAATATGATAACCAAATCCTTAGAAAAATTAACATCACTGATATTGGTTCAAAAAATAGAAAAATTCGTAGACCTATAACCCTTAAAGAAGTTCAATTAGTCAAAATTATTTGCACAAAGAAAAGTAAACCACAGATGGATTCCCCAGTGAGTTCTGTCAAATATTTAAGAAGGTAAAAAAAAATCCAAGTCTATACAATCTCTTCTAGAGAATAGATAAAAAGGGAACACTATTCAATTCATATAATGAAACTTCTATGACCTTGGAATCAAACCTGACGATCATTTTGTGAATAAAAATGAGATTCCAATTTCACTTGTGAACATAAATGAAAATAACACCAAACATACGAGCAAGATATGAGAAGTATAACAACTTACGACCAAGTTGAGTTTATTCCAGGAATGAAAATTGGTTTAACATTAGAAAATTAATGAATGTAGTCCTCTATGATCTATATAAACAAATTAGAAGTCTAGTTGAAAGAGAACAGTTTTGCTCCACAATAGAGAATCACAGCCTCTCATCCAGTTCCCAGACCTGGGATCTTGTGTGCAAAGCGGGGGCCGGATCTTCTTGCCATAGGTCTATGGAGCAATTGTCTTTCTGTCATCCTGCTAAAGTATCTGCAGTTATTTAACAAGTGTACTGCACCCAAGGAAGAGAGAAGCAGTCAGACTCTTCCAGGGTAGGATGTTGATTCTAAACTGAGATAATTCTTGGAAAAGTGAAACACTTCTGTGGCTCAGCCATCAGAGAGGACACTGGGAGAAGTGAGAAGGTAAGCAAAATGTTGGCCTAAATCTACGACACAGTGAACCCAGTGAGTCTGAAAAACCATCCAATAGTCATTGCCTCAATTCCTGGATGCATCCAAAGCATACTCAGCAACCCCCACATTGTCTCACCAACCCAAGGAGTAAAGGCTACTATGCTAGAAAGGGCCAAGTAAAATATTCTGGAAGTAACCCATATATATATTTTTAAACTGGGAGCATGTTGTTTTATTTCTGTATTACAAAAGTAATACATGAATGCATGATTGTTTTAAAAATTAAATAAAACCTCATTATGTGTAGAGTAACAAGTGAGAATACCGTTTATTGCAGTCCCTGATCTCCGCTTTACACCAACCCCCTTACCTCCCCATGGATAATGCTAAGTGAAACTCAGAGTATTCAGCATTTACAGTATTCAGTGGAACTGGGAACTATGGGATCCACTTTTTTTTTTAAATTGTGGTGAAAAACACATAACATGAAATATACTCTCTTAATAAGTTTTTAAAGACATTAAGAAAACAACAGTTTTCTTAACTATATGCACGTTGTACAGCATATCACTAGAACTTTTTCATTTTGCATGACTGAAAACACTCTATACCTGTTGAAAAGCAACCCTCCGTTTCCCTCTCCTACAAACCCCTGGCAACCAGCGTTCTACTTTCTGCTTCTATGGGTCCAACTACTTGAGATACTTCATATAAGTGGAATCATGCATTGTTTGTCCTCCTATGACTGGCTCGTTTTAATTAGCAGAATGTCCTAAAGGTTCATCTATGCTATAGCTCATAATAAAATTTCCTTCTTTTTTTAAGACTGAATAATATTTCACTGCATGTGTATACCACATTTTCTTTCCCCATTCATTTTTTTAAAATTATTTTAGTGAGGTCATATTGGCTTATAACATTGTGTACATTATTATATATCAGTTTCTGTACAGACTGCATCATGCTCACCACCAATCTAGTTTTTATCCATCACCATACACATGTGTTCCTTTACACCTTTTGTCCACAACCCACCTTCTTTCCATCTAGTAACCACTAGCCCGTTCTCCTTATCTGTGTATTTTTCTATCTTCCACATATGAGTGAAATCATACAGTGTGTGTCTTTATCTGTCTGGCTTGTTTCACTTAGCATAATGACTTCAAAGTCCACCCATGTTGTCACAAATGGGATGATTTTGTCTTTTTTTATGGCTGAGTAGTATTCCATTGTGTATATATACACCTTTTTTATCCATTTATCCTTGATGGGCATGTGGGTTGCTTCCATGTCTTAGCTATTGCGAATAATGTTGCAATGAACACAGGGATATATGTGTCTATTTAAATTGTTGATTTCATTTTCTTTGGATAAATACCCAGTAGTGGAATAGCTGCATCATATGGTTTTTCTACGTTTAATTTTGTGAGAAATCTCCATACTGCTTTCCATAGTGGCTGCACCAGTTTGCATTCTCACCAGCAGTGTATAAGGGTTCCCTTTTCTCCACATCCTCTCCAACATTTGTTATTTCTTGTTTTGTTAATTAATAGCCATTGTGACGGGTGCAAGGTGAAATCTCATCATAGTTTTGATTTGCATTTCCCTAATAATTAGTGATGTTGAACATCTTTTCGTGTGCCTATTGGCCATCTGTATATCTTCTTTGGAAAAATGTCTGTTCATATCCTCTACTCATTTTTTGATCAGGCTGTTTGTTTTTTTGTTGTTGAGTTGTATGGGTTCTTTATATATTTTGGAAATTAACCCTTTGTCAGATATACGGTTTGCAAATATTTTCTCCCAGTTGGTATATTGTCTTTGCATTTTGTTCCTGGCTTCCTTTGCCTTGCAGAAGCTTTTTACTCTGATGTTGTTCCACTTGTTTGTGTTTTCTTTTGTTTCCCTTGCCAGAGTGGACATAGTATTCAAAAAGATACTGATAAGCCTAATGTCAGAGTATACTGCCTATACTTTGTTCTAGGAGTTTTATGGTTTCAGGTCTTCCATTCGTCTTTAATCCATTTTGAGTTTATTTTTGTGTATTGTGTAATCTAATAGTCTAATTTCATTCTTTTGCATGTAGCTATGCAGTTTTCCCAATACCATTTACTGAAGAGACTTTCCTTTCTCCATTGTATGTTCTTGGCTCCTTTTTCAAAGGTTAGCTGCCTGTAGATGTGTGGTTTTACTTCTGGGCTTTCGATTCAGTTCTATTGATCTGTGTGTCTGTTTTTTTTTTTTTTTTAAAGATTTTTTATTTTTTCCTTTTTCTCCCCAAAGCCCCCCGGTACATAGTTGTATATTCTTCGTTGTGGGTCCTTCTAGTTGTGGCATGTGGGACGCTGCCTCAGCGTGGCCTGATGAGCAGTGCCATGTCCGCGCCCAGGATTCGAACCAACGAAACACTGGGCCGCCTGCAGCAGAGCGCGCAAACCTAACCACTCGGCCACGGGGCCAGCCCCCTGTGTGTCTGTTTTTGTGTCAGTACCATGCTGTTTTGATTACTATAACTTTGTAGTATATTTTGAAGTCAGGAATTGTGATACCTCCAGCTTTGTTCTTTTTTCTTAGGATTCTTTTGGCTATTCAGGGTCTTTTGTTGTTCCATATAAATTTTAGGATTCTTCATTCTATTTCCATGAAGAATGTCATTGGGATTCTGATTGGGATTGCATTGAATCTGTAGATTGCTTTAGGTAATATGGACATTTTAGCTGTTTATCCTTCTAATCCATGGGCATGGAATTTCTTTGTCTTCTTCTATTTATTTCAATAGTGTCTTGTAGTTTTTAGTGTGTAGGTCTTTCACCTCCTCAATTAAATTTATTCCTAGACACATAATTCTTTTTGTTGAAATTGTAAATGGGATTGTATTCTTGACTTCTCTTTCTACTAGCTCATTATTAGTGTATGGAAATGCAAGTGATTTTTGTATGTTGATTTTGTACCCTGCAACTTTGCTGTAGTTGTTGATTATTTCTATTAGTTTTCTGGTGGAGTTTTTAGGGTTTTCCACATAGAATCACATCATCTACAAACAGTGAGTTTTACTTCTTCATTTCCAATTTGGATCCCTTTTATTTCTTTTTGTTGCCTAATTGCTCTGCCTTAAACTTCCAGTACTATGTTGAATAAAAGTGGTGAGAGTGGGCACATTTGTCTTGTTCCTGTTGTCAGAGGGATGGCTTTCAGTTTTTCACCATTAAGTATGATGTTGGCTGTGGGTTTGTCATATCTGGCCTTTATCATGTTGAGGCGCTTTCTCTCTATCCCCATTTTATTGAGAGTTTTTATCATAAATGGCTGTTGGATCTTGTCAAATGCTTTCTCTGCATCTATTAAGATGATCACGTGATTTTTCTTCCTAATTTGGTAAATGTGGTGTACCATATAGATTGATTTGCAGATATTGAACCATCCCTGCATCCCTAGAATAAATCCCACTTGATCATAGTATATGATCCTTTCAATATATTGTTGTATTCGATTTGCCAATATTTTGTTCAGAATTTTTGCATCTATGTTCACAAGTGATACTGGTATGCAATTTTCCTTTTTTGTGTTGTCCTTGTCTGGTTTTGGTCTCAGGGTAATGTTGGCCTCATAGAATGAGTTAGGAAGTGTCCTATCTTCTTCAATATTTTGCAATACTTTGAAAAAGATAGGTATTAAATCTTCTTTGAATGTTTGGTAAAATTCACCAGAGAAGGCATCTGGTCCACGACTTTTGTTTTTGGGGAGGTTTTTGGTTACTGTTTCCATCTCTTTCCTTGTGATTGGTCTATTCAGATTCTCTATTTTTCTTGATTCAATTTTGGGAGGTTGTATGATTCTAAGAATTTATTCATTTCTTTTAGACTATCCAATTTGTTGGTGTATAGCTTTTCGTAGTATTCTCTTACAATTCTTTGTATTTCTCAGGTGTCTGTTGTAATTTCTTCTCTTCTATTTCTGATTTTATTTATTTGAGTCTTCTCTTTTTTTCTTAGTGAGTCTGGCTGAGGGTTTGTCAATTTTATTTATCTTCTCAAAGAACCAGCTCTTAATTTCTTGATTCTTTCTGCTGGTCTTTTAGTCTCTATTTTATTTATTTCTGTTCTGATTTTTATTATTTTCTTCCTTCTAGTGACTTTTGGCTTCATTTGTTCTTCTTTTTCTAGTTTTTTATGTGTAATTTAAAATTACTTATTTGAGATTTTTCTTGTGTGTTGAGGTAGGCCTGTACCACTATATATTTCCCTTTTAGTACCACTTTTGCTGCATCCTATAAGAGTTGGTATGTTGTATTTTCATTTTAATTTGTGCAGGTATTTTTTGATTTCTCTGTTGATTTCTTCATTGATCCAATTGTTGTTCAACAGCATGTATTTAGTCTCCACATATTTTTCACTTTCCTAGCTTTTTTCTTTCTTTCTTTTTTTTTTTGAGGAAGATTAGCCCTGAGCTAGCTACTGCCAATCCTCCTTTTTTTTGCTGAGGAAGACTGGCCCTGAGCTAACATCCATGCCCATTCTCCTCTACTTTATACGTGAGATGCCTACCACAGCATGGCTTTTGCCAAGCGGTGCCATGTCTATGTCCAGTGAACCCTGGGCCACTGAGAAGCAGAATGTGCAAACTTAACTGCTGCGCCACTGTGCTGGCCCCGTGTATCTAGCCCAGCTTTTTTCTTATAGCTCTTTTCTAGTTTCATAACATTGTGGTCAAAAAAGATGCTTGATATGATTTCAATCTTAAATATATTGAGGCTTGCCTGGTTTCCAACATCTATGAGCATGTTCCATGTGCGCTTGAGAAAAGTGTGTGTTCTTCTGTTTCTGGATGGAATGTTCTATATACATATATTAAGTCTGTCTGGTGCGGTGCTTCCTTAAGTCCACTATGTACTTGTTGACTTTCTGTTTGGATGATCTATCCATTGATGTAAGTGGGGTGTTGAGGTCCTTTACCATTATTGCGTTGCTGTCAATTTCTCCATTTAGGTCTGTTAATAGTTGTTTTATATACTTTCATGCTCCTGTGTTAAATGCATACAAATTAATAATCGTTATGTCTTCTTGGTGGAATATCCCTTTTATCATTATATAATGCCCATATTTGTCTCTCATTATCTTTTTTATCTTGAAGTCTGCTTTGTCTAAGTATGGCTACCCTTGCTTTCTTTTGCTTAGAGTATCATCTTCTATCCCTCCACGCTAAGCCTATGTTTGTCTTTTGAGCTGAGATGTGTTCCCTGGAAACAGTATATTGTTGGTTCTTTTTTTGTTTTTTTCAATCCATCCAGCCACTCTGTGCCTTTTTTTTTTTTTCCAGGGGAATATTCACCCTGAGCTAACATCTGTTCTAATCCTACTCTATTTCGTATGTAGGTCGCTGCCACAGTACAGCTGACAAGCTGTGTAAGTCCATGCCTGGGATCTGAATCCATGAACCTCAGCCACCAAAGAGGAGCACACTGAACTCAACCATTACAGCATAGAGTCAGCCCCCACTCTGTTTCTTGTGACTGGTGAATTCAGTCCATTTACATTTAGAGTGATTATTGATATATGAGGGCTTAATGCCGCCATATTATCTCTTGTTTTCCAGTTGTTCTATATTTCCATTGTTTCTTTTCCCCTGTTTTTTTTTAATTTCCATTTCGGTTTGGTGGTATTCTGTGATGGTTTTCTCAATTTTCTTTTTATTTATGATTTGTGACCCTGTTCTGATTTTTTGTATTCAGTTACCATGAGGTTTGTATAAAAGATCTCATAGATGAGATAGTCCATCTTCTGATAGCCTCTTATCTCCATTAGCCTAAGGAGGTTCCATCCCTTCCCTCTACCCCTTCTATGGTTTTATTGTCACAAATTGTTCTTTTGTGTGTGTGTGTGTTTGTGACTAAATTGAAGTGTTTATAGTTATTTTTGATGCTTTCCTTCTCTTTATCTTTTATGTTATAATTAAGTGTTTGCTAACCTATTCTGATAGAGAGCTGCAATTTTGTGATTCTGTCTGTCTATTTATCTCCTTGCTCCAAGCTTTGTAAATCTTGGCCTTTCTGTTTCAGGTAAGAGGGCTCCCTCCACCATTTCATGTAAGGCAGGTCTAGTCGCAATAAACTCCCTCAGCTTTTGTTATCTGGGAACGTTTCTATTTCTCCATCATATCTGAAGGATAATTTCACTGGATAGAATATATTTGGCTGATAGTTTTTGTCTTTCAGTATCTTGAATATTTAATTCCCTTCTCTCCTAGCCTATAAGGTTTGTGCTGAGAAATCTACTGAAAGCCTCATGGTGGATCCTTTGTAGGTTATTTTCCTCCCTCTTGCTGCCCTTAATATTCTTTCTTCGTCATTGTCTTTTGACAGTTGAATACTATATGCCTTAGAGAAGATCTTTTTACATTGATATAATTAGGAGTTCTATTGGCTTAATGTACTTGTATGTTCAGGTCTTTATCCACGTTTGGGAAGTCCTCAGCTATTATTTCTTTGAACAAGCTCTCTGCTCCTTTCTCCCTCACTTCTTCCACTAGGATTCCTATAACTTTTATGTTACTTTTCCTAACTGAATCAGATGTTTCTTGAAGATTTTCTTCATTTTTAAAGAAATTTTAGTTCTTTCTCCACCTCCACCTGAATCGTTTCTAGGTTTCTTTGTGGTCACTAATTCTCTGCTCCATAAGGTCTACTCTATTTTTTATAATTTCTACATTATTTTTTATCTTATTGATTGTGTTTCTTCATATCCAGAATTCCTGTTTGGATATTTTTTAAAGCTTTAATCTCTTTTATGAAGTATTCCCTTCATGATTCCTGACCCCTCCCCCTTTCCTCTTCTCATTTCCTTTGATGTTATTTTGTTACAGATTTTTAAATTGTTTAACAGCGGGGAATGGAGACCAAGGAGAGGGGATGATAAAGGATCCTGGACTCTGTATGATTGAAATAAATATAAATAAACAAACAAAAAAATCCATCCTAATAGGTGTGAGGTAATATTCCTCATTTTGGTTTTGATTTGCTTTCCCCTGATGATTAGTGATGTTCAGCATCTTTTCATATAACTGTTGGTTATTTGCATGTCTTCTTTGGAAAAATGTCTATTCAAATCCTTTGTCCATTTTTTAATCAGGTTATATGGTTTTGTGCTGTTGTGTTATAGGAGTTCCTTATATAGTTTGAATATTAACTCCTATCAGAAAAATTGTTTGCAAATATTTTCTCCCATTATGTACACTGCCTTTTCACTGAGTCGCTTGTTTGTTTTGCTGCGCAGAAGCTTTTTAGTTTGATGTAGTCCTACTTGTCTATTTTTGCTCTTGTTGCCTGTGCTTTTGATGCCATATCCAAGAAATCATTGCCAATACCAACATTCTGAAAGTTTTCATCTATGTTTTCTTCTAAGAGTTTTATAGTTTCGCATCTTACATTTAAGTCTATAATGGATGTTGAGTTGATTTTTCTGTATGGTATAAGATAAAGGTCTAATTTCATTCTTTTGCATGTAAAGATCTAATTTTGCCAACACTATTGAAGAGACTATCCTCTGCCCATGGTGCAGTCTTGGTCCCCTCATCAAAGAGCATTTGACTGTATGTGTGTGGTTTTATTTCAGGGCTCTCTATTCTTTTATACCAGTTTATGTGTCTGTTTTATGCCAGTACCATACTGTTTTGATTAGTGTAACTTTGTAATACGTTTTAATGTCAAGAAGCATGAGATCTCCAGCTTTGTCCTTTTTCAAAATTATTTTGTGCTTTGATTCAGGCAAGACAGAATTCAATTCCTTGGCAGCATAAGAATGTTGGGTGTGTATTTCAGTCTTTTCTTTCCCTCCCAGAGAGAAACCAGGAGCTTGGATTTTCCTTCAGATCATCAGGCTTTAGTGGGACTGTTTCCATGTTCATCTGGGGTGGAGGAGCCTCTTAATGTGTTTTTTGGAACTTTTATAAAGGGAATTTGTCTGTGTATTGTTGTTGAGTTGGTGTTTCTGTGGTGGAAAGGAGGGTCTGGGATTTCCTATTCCACCATCTTGCTGACATCATCCCCTGGAAGTAACCCACCACACTAATCTATCCCAAATTATTTATATCCCTGGAGGTATTTTCTTCAAAAAATTTTGCAGATCCTGGTGATTCCTCAAACATCTTCATCAAATATGCCCATTTATGTAATATAGAAAACAAATGGATCCTGAAGAATGACAATAGGTTATCATAAACTTAAAAGTATCTCCAGTTGAAGTGGCTTTCTTCATCTGGCAAGTGCATTTTTTCTCTATACCAATTAGAAAAATCTACCTGAAGCAATCTGCTTTTAACTGGCAGAAACAGCAGTTTATCTTCACTGCTTTACCTTAGAACTATACCAACTCTCCCACTCTATGAGATAATCTATTTCAAGGGGATCTTTGTCACCACCCAGAAGGACATTATGCTTGTCCATTACATTGGTGATAACATACTGATTGGATCTGGTGAGAAAGAAGTAATGAATACCTTAGATGCCTTTGTAAGATGTGTATGATGGAGAATGACATATGAAAGCCATGAAAACTCAGGGATCTGCTGCTTTAGTAACATTTTTATGTATCCAGTTATCTAGAATATGAGTTAGAAAGGAATTTCCTATAAAGAACCAGATAGTAAATATTTTAGGTTTTTTGGTTCACATAGGCAGCATCACAACTACCCAGCTCTGCCATTGAATATGTAGGCAACCATAGACAACAGATACATGAAGAAGAGAGGTTGTGTTTTAATAAAACTTTATTTAGAAAAACAGTATTAAGCCAGATTTGGCCTTAGTTTGTTGACCTCTAGGCTAAAGCAAGTCAAGATAACTCTGCAAAGTAAACAACCTCTCATTATACCTTACACCCATTTTTTTTCCTTATTTATCTTTGGTGTAATTGATCTCTCAAAGCCCAGAAGGAGTATGTTGATATCCTACAACAAGTGCATTTCTAAAGTTTTCTTTCAAATTTTCTTAAAAGATTAACCAAACTTTTCTTGATTGATTTAATTTTCTCTAATAGAGAAATTTCCTCTTACTAATCTAATACAGAGTTTGATTGTCCTTTTGTGCTTTTGGCTTTCCTGTATTATTTTCTTATCTCTAAAAACTCTATCTTAATCTAGGATTTTTGTGTTATTTATTTGACTGAATTTTTTCCCTATATTTCATTAACACGAAGCATATGGAGTTGAAAATTGTTTTTTTTCTTGTAGTAGAACCTTTTCTCCAGCATGCTTAACCTATACAACTTTCCTTTTCATTATAAAATCTTTCACTTGCTCCATGTTGTCGCTGTTTTTCTTTTTACTCTTTATTGAAGAACAAAAATATCTATACGTACGCAGTTGTATTTGAAACTTCAGAGTGAATGTATTCTCTTTGATTCTTACAACTAATCACCAGAGTGTATCAGTAAACCCAGTTTTAGATCTTAAGGTCAAGAACAACTTGATGCACACAGGCTCTTGTCAAATTCACATTGTCCAGAAAGCATATACCTAGTGTGGCTTTGCTAAAATGTGATGATATGTTCACCTGCTCTCATTTCCTATTTCTCAGAGTGCCATGGAAGAAATTTATTCCTGGGTAGTTTGAAATTCCTATTTTTACAAAATATTTTATAAACACTATAACTTTCACAATACAGTGCTCCACATACTCTTTATGAATCAAGTACAAAATCCCAGCAGGCAACAGTCATATGCCACCTCTGGGAGCTGTTGGGTCCAGAATGGATGTAAAAAGTAAGATATTGAGAGAAAGAGATGGAGCCTGGCAGGCGAGCTCTGGCTGTTTCAGAAGGAAGCTTATGTGAAGTAGTATTGGATTATTGCTAGATTTTCTTTTCATCTGCACAGGCTCTAAGGCTCTGATGTAGTAATTAACCAAGTTTATGTGTGGAAACCCATCCATTATGTTTCTTCAGTCTGCTAGTGCTTCTATCTCATGAGCGTGAGGATCCCTTCTTAATTTGGTTTATCTGCAATGCAATTGAGGGGTTGTTTCCATATGAACAATGTTGTACATATAGTAGATACTCAGGAATGTTAACTGCTTGCTATTGGGATACAATTTATGATATCCTTAATTATCAACACTATTTGAATTTTCCAATTATTTTCTGTGTGCTTTTAATCATTTTATGGTATATCCTCCACCTTTGATAAGTGATTCTCAAATTTACATATGAGGCAGATTAATTTCAGTTTCCTGGTCTCCACTTTTAGAGTGTCTGATTAGTAGAAATGAGACAGAACCTAGAAACCAATATTTTTAGTAAGTTCCCCAAGTAATTTTGAGATGAGAAGGCAGAGGTCCACACATTCAAAAACTGTCTTAATTTGACGGTATTTTGAAGCTTCTGGGTGTTTCATATCACATTGAAAAACATCTGCTTTATTGAATATATTTTCCAGGTTGCTTCAAGATCTTGGGTTGTCATGCAGCACAGCTTGAGTATAGACAGGTATGAGAACCTCCTACCTTGCAGCTAGAAAGTGAGTTCTGCCAGTGATTTTAGCTTCAGGCAGGGCTGTCAAAAGATTAGAAGTGGTAATTATTATTTCCCTGGTCTGAAATGGTCTTTATCTGCAGCTGAGTAGCTCTTAGGAAGAGGTAGAATTTTCACCATTTTTTGAAAATAATAAAAAGAAAATGTTCCCTGTTTCATTTTTAGTGAACTTCCATGGATCCTTAGAATTGAAGGGCAAGTGTGTTAGCATCGGGTGGTACTTTCCTTCACAAAGTGTGGTTTGAGATACAGAGAAATGGGAGATAATGACAAGCAAGGATCCTTGAACTAAATCTCATTCTCTTGCCATATGCCTGAACAGTATGCTACTCTGGTAAATTTGGTTAAGTCCCTTTTTGAATTTATTACTATTCTCAGTTCATATCCAGTCAGGGTACCAAGTTTCACATATGCATCACTTCCTGTGTTAAATGGTGCTTTCTTTAATTTTTCCTCTTAAATTGTTTGTATCTTGGACAAGGTTCAGAGTTAGTACTCTGGAAATTAGTATAACACTTAGCTTAAGTACAATTCAATAAATCTTGCTTAGATTCTAAACAGAGGTCTGTCTACCATTTTCGGAAATTCTAGAGAATCAAGATTACTTTCTGGGGATGCTAATTATTAAAATGGGCTGTATAAGATAAATTCGTTTCTGAAGGATGAGAACAAGTCTCATACTTTGTATTTCACCACACAACCTTGTTCATTGATTTGGAAAAAGTTGCTCAACCAGTGATGGTTACCTAATTCCTAAATATGCTACTTTAAATAATCGCTGTAATTTGACTACACTTTATTCATTTAGCAAATTGTTATATCTCTTATCACATATATCCCATTCTCTATTACATCATAGTTACTTTTGTCTCCAGCTTTTTCTTTCCTACTAAATATGGAGGTCATGTATTCTCTTGATATTCCTATACTTTTCCTGTACTTACACAGTCTTTTGTATATGGTAGATGCACAAGATGTATTAAATGATTTGACTATGTTTATTTCTGTATTGATTTTATTGCTTAATGATAATTCATGTTTCAAAGATTTTTTTAGAAACTTCCATTATCATCATTACAAATTCTAATAGGAAGATTAACTAATATTTTGCTTAACCAGGAAGCCTCTGACGAGCGGAAGCTAAGCCTGGCTACATCTAGTTGCAAATATCTTAAGAACTAGATACTTGTAACTAGAGTTCCCATTAAAGGCAAAACAGACCTGAGGTACATGAGAATATTTATGAGAAAGAATGAGGTCAAGTTATTTCAGCTTATTGGTAAATAAAATTCTAATTGATGAAGGAACCAAGAATTAGAAGTTAACAATATCTTTATTTTTTAATCTATTTTATGGTTTACATCTCACATGGCATATATATTCAATATGCCAACGTTTATTTGAAAATAACAATGTAGATAAAAGTTATTATCTATTTATGTGATGGGTTATAATACAAATCAAAATATCATTATCCGTAAACATTTACTAGCATCTTGATGCAGGCACAATGCACAATACTATGATTCAAGAAGGTGTCCATCCATCAGCTAAGGTCTCATTGAATTGACTGGGAATGAGCAACCTCGAAATACCACATGTCTGCCAAGGCTGGCTTTGCTTAGCCCGGCAGATCCCCTTTTGAGATCTGGGCTTTGTTTTAGTGGTTTTCAGACATTCCCTAGCGAGTCAGCTTGCTACCGTTGCTTTCTATAAGTACAGTGTTTCTGCCCTGTTTGTAATTGTAATGTGGCAGGCACTTAATAAAGCATCCCTCCTGCTGCCTTTGAGCCTATCAGCCGGGAGTTGTTTACGTATTCTCTTATTATCCATTGCCCCGTATATCCTACCCAGAAGAGTTATGCCTCAATATGCATTGCTTCAGAGTGGATAGACTGGCTGCCCTCCAGGATCTCATTGTCAGTGATCCCGTCTCACCATTTAATTAAATAGAACTTCCCAATAAAGCTTCTCTGGAAGCCATTTATAGAGTCCTGAGCCACATGAGCTCTCACCACTCTGTACGCAATTACAGATCCATAGACTTTCAGTTTCATTCAGAATTTGGGGCAACCTGAGCTAGGTATCTCTCTGCAAGCTGATTAGATGGCACCATGATATATCTGATTCCTTTGCCTGAGTAATTCCTATATGTTTAATAAACACCGGCTTGTGTCAGACATGCGCTATTTGTTTGGGGTCCTCAAATATAATTAAAATCTGTGCCTCAAGGACTATATCGTCTTGTAGTTAAGGTAAAATATGATAAATGCTGTAATAGATATTTGTAAACTATATCTTGGAAATACAGAGGAAGAAGGAGCTCTGTCTAACATATATTCTATGAAGAAAAGTGAAGCAAAGATGAATAATCATCTAGAAGGAAGACAGTGTCAAAGGTGTTGGCAAAAGAGCCCATTCCCACCAAGAGTGGGAAGTAAACTGTAAGAAAGAATATGTGTACCTGGTGAAAATTCAGTACAGAAGGTCAATAAAGAAGCAGGTTAGCTCTTCCAGGCCATGACTTACCTCAATCCATCCCTAGAATTTACCCATTAATAAAAACATCCAAAGAGAAGAAAAGATTACCCTAGTGTACACAACTACTCAGTAACATCTTTACGTCTGGAATGCAGATTTCCTGACTGAAGTGGGGTTATAAGGAGGGGGGCATACCCTAGTGTTAGAGTGTTTTGAGCTAAGTCCTCCTCTCAGCCTCTGCAGAGACCTTTCTAATACACAATACGTAGGAATCTGGATTTGAAATGATTATGCTATTTCTCACATACCAACACTGGAAATACTAAACATTTGTAATGATTAGGTCTTCCAGATTATGGTGAGTTTAGAAAAGTATTGACATTAATTCCTTCTTTAGTCATAAAGATCATTATACACGCCAAATTAAATCCAATCTCAAAATTTCAATAATACCTACAAGTTTTTAATACAAATCAAGCAAATAGTTAAAAATATTATGTCAGTAGAGAATAGTTTTAACCTTAACTACTTAACTCCTCTGTGATCTCTGACACTGTTGATTGCACATCTTCCATTTTCAAAATTATTTATGTTTCTATTTTTGATACCATTCTACGACTCTTTCCTGGTTTTCTGTTACCTTCTGTTTGTGCCTTCTCACTAATCATTTAGGATTCCTCTTTCTCTGCTCTTTCCTTAAATCTTGCTGTTCATCAGATTTCCATCCTGAGCTTTTTTTATTTTTCCCCTTTGGGGGATCTTACCTAAATGCATAACTTCTCAACAAGTTGTTTTTAATTGGACCACTTGGCCAATACTAGAATGTATACAACTGCCTTTTCTACTTCAATGCCCAGAGGGGTCTTAATTCAAATATGTTTAAAACCTATCTCATTATCTTCTTCCTGAGACCTGCTCCTCCCCCTGAATTCCCTATCTTTCAAAGTAGCATCACCATGGGCCCAGCTGTCCAAGTCAGAAACCTGGGAGTCATGTTAGATTCCTCGCACGTACTCCCCCCTAGTCACCAAGTGCTCTAAATTCTACTTTTGCTTAGTCCACCTACTTTGTATACCCATAGCTACTTCTTTTGTTCACACCCTAATCTCCTCTTGCCTGGATAATTGTAGGTGCCACATAACTCATTTGTCTTCTCTCTGCCTTATCCCTCTCTTTTCCACCACCTGGTTGTTTTCAGCCTAAATTTCAAATACCTAAACTTAGCCACAAGGGCCTTCAAGATTTTTCTCTGACCTAACCTCCATGCACAATCTCATGTGCATCCTTCATCCCAGGCATATCAACCGCTTTTAAGATCACTAAACATTGAGCTACCTCCTGCCACCACCACTTTCATTTGCTGCCCTTTCAGAAGTTTCCCTTCCACCTGTGATGCCCTTCATCTCCCTCCTCCCATAGATAACTTTCACTGACACTTCAAATTCCTCCTCAAATGTCCTCCTCTCAGGGAAACTTTCCATGATTTAGGAGCTCTGCCCTGTTCCCCAGCAGCATCTGGTGCTTAGCTCCACCACTGAATGTATGGCTCCCTCCATGTAATCCGTTATCAGAAGGTAAGCTCCCTGAGCTCAGGAATTGATCTTACTTGGTTGTGTATGCCGTCTCACAGCATAGAGCCTAGAATATAGATGGACGACAATCTCATTTATGCAAGCACAATGGAAGAAGCAGAAAAGTAATTCTAAAAATGGATTATATTTAATATTCCTGTCGGACATTCAGATAGGAATAAAAATATGGGATTGACACTAAGTGGAAACAATTGGCAGGTGATACAGATTTGAACCACTAGTGATTACAGAGAGGATGTGCATGAAGAGAGTTAATGCTTAAATCTAGCCCTGCAGATATATCATGACTCTAGTTTTCAAGCATCCCTTGAGGGATAAAATATTTGTATTTATTTTAATTTAAATAGGCAGGAATTTGTGTTTAGAGCAGTTCAATAAAATTTTTAGTCTCGTCTGTATATCAGGCCCCATGCTCTTCCCAGGGATACAAAGACGAATAAGAGAGAGGCTTATTGTCTAGTGGAAAGAAAACACTTGTTCACTACCGAGTGAAAGGCAGTGTGATGCGTGCTAGAATAGTGGTCCATCCAAGGGTGATATGGAAGCAGAAAAATGAGGCACTTCTTGTTTGCAGGGGAAGGAGGATGGTTGGAAAAGTATTATTGAGGAAAACTTCATAGAAGAGAGGACATCTCCAATGACTCGTAAAATATAATTAGAGATTTAGCAACTAAAGAAGGGAAAAAACAAAAAGACCACAAGAGGGAAGACACTAAAGCATACAGCTGTGTGGTACGTATAGGCAATAAGCACGGTGGTAATATTAGAGCATAACTTATCATGATGGTGATGCTGCTGCTTCCTTTTCCCAGTCTCTAGAGGGGTGTAGGGGTCCTGCCGTGGAAAATGGCTGCGGTGTTCTGAGAAGTTTAGACTTAACATATAATTAGTAGGTAGCCATGAGAGAGTTATGCCGAGGAAAGTGGCAAAGTCATGTTTGTCTCTGAGAGTGACCACTCTGGGTAGAGTGAAATGGATGTACGAGGAATAGGGAGAGGAAGCAGAACAGAACAGGGTTGGAGAGACCCCTCGAAGGCTTGAGACTAGATACAAGTAAAGAGAGCAGAAAGGCTGCTTTCCAAAAATATTTAGAAAGTAAAACCAGCAGAAATCAGCCACTGGAATCTCTAATTTGAATTTACTTCAATCTCACAACTTTACCTGAGAGATTTCCTTTTTATTTGGAGAAAACTTAACTTTGTAAAATAAGAGAACAAAAGGATGCTAAATGTTCACTAGTGGGCATGGGTGTTCTGCTCTTGGACGGGATTTAGGCCTCAAGAAAAATGCCTTGTGTAAATCATTACAAAGTGTTAACAGCACATCGCAGCCATACGGTGAGTTCACTCACAATTGACAGTCCTCTGAGACCTTAACTAGGTGCACCTGACATGGTTTATTTTTTAAATGAGGCAATGTGCCTCCCACTACACAGTTCCTGCAAAGTAGTGCAAGGAGGCACGCTTGTGCCTCGACAAATAGAACACACACTTTGCTAATTCAGTCTGACCATTTACAGTCCACACTGATTTAATGAGAAAGATAAGTTACTAAAAAATGTTGAATATGTAATATATTCAATATGAATATATTAATATATGCTTGTATAATATATGTTTATTGACCAGGGTAACAGCAAAACAGTGGCAAAGTTTTTATGGCTCAAAACATTTTAAATATCTATACTCAAAAGATAAGCAATTTTTATAGTTACATTTTATTTCTTTCTTAAAGCCTACACTGCTTTATTTCTTTACAGTTTTTAAGAAACTTTTTATTTTAGAGTATGTTTAGATTTACATAAAAGTTACAAAGAACAGAGTGCTCTCGTATATCCATCAGCCAGTTTCTCTAATGTTAGTTTCTTACATTAACCATGATAGATTTGTGAAAATTAAGAAATCAACATTGCAGGGCTGGCCCAGTGGCACAGTGCTTAAGTTCGCACACTCCGTTTCTGCGGCCCAGGGTTTGTGGGTTCAGATCCTGGGCGTGGATGTACACACTGCTCATTAAGCCATGCTGTGGTGGAGTCCCACATACAAAATAGGGGAAGATTGGCACAGATGTTAGCTCAGCAACAATCTTCCTCAAGCAAAAAGAGGAAGGTTGGCAACAGATGTTAGCTCAGAGCCAATCTTCCTCACCAAAAAGAACCCAATTAACATTGGTGTGTTATTATTAACTAGACTACAGACTTTATTTAGATTTCACCAGTTTCTCCACAATACTCTTTTTCTGTTCCTGGATACCGTCCACTGCATTTAATCATGCCTGCTCTACTTTGTGACAATTTCTCAGTCTTTCCTATTTTTCATGACCTTGACTATTGCAAGGAGTACCAGTCAAATAATTTTTAGTCTTTAAATTTGGATTTGTCTGATGTTTCTCTCATGATCATACCGGGATTGTGGGTTTGGGGAGGAAGAACACAGAGATGAAGTGTCCTTCTTGTGGCATCCTATCAGGGGATGCGTGAGAGCAATATGACTCATCACTGGTGATGTTAACCATGATCTCTTGGTTAAGGTGGTGTCTGCCAGGATTTGCCACTGTAAAGTGATTATTTTTGTCTCCATACTCTGTCCTTTGGAAGGAGGCAGTAATTGTAGCCCAAACTCACAGTAGGGAAAGGTAGGGAAAATTATGCTCCACCTCCTGGGGAAGGAAATACCCACACAAATTATTTGGAATTCTTCTGTAAGAGAGAGTTGTCCTTTCTCCCCCACTTATTTCTTTGTCCACACATTTATATCAGTATGGACTCATGGATATTGATTTTATGCTTTGGGTTATAATCCAACACTAAGTTATTTTCTTGCTCAAATTTTTCCATCTTTAGCCACTGGTGATTCTTTCAGGTTGACTCCTCTTCCCTTTAGCATGCCTACATCATTTTGTTTTCGAATACTTCTTTACTTTCTGGAACTTCAAGATGCTCCAAGCTCATTGCATAATCTCTTCCTCTTCCTTAGAATTAGCTGATTCTCCAAGGAGCCCTGCTTCCTTTTGTTGGAGAATGATATTTAGCAATTAACATCTGGACTGCACTCCCTCTTAAAACACTTTGTTTTTTCATTGCTTGTCTTGTGCTCTAAGAGCAAACCACAAAGTTTTTCCTGTCCTGTCATTCTTGTCCAAAGAACAGTTGTATGGGTTGGAGAGTTTTTAAAAAATACAAATGCCTGGTCGCCACTGTTGGGAACTGTGACTCAGTAAGCCTGCAGTTGGGCACTGGCCTGATGCTATTGGTGTTGGTGTTGTGATGTACCCGTGTAATTTTGTTATGAAAAATAGTTCAAGGATTACTGTATATACAGTTAACAACTTTCATTCCACAGTGGAACCAAATAAGGGCCATAGAATGAAACACCTTCCCAAAGACACACAGCAAAGGAAGCTATTCTTCACTGCTAGTAAATCTCATATTTTCCATGCTTACATTCTCAATGTGTGTTTACTCATATCCTTTAAATCAGTGATTCTCAACCTTGGCTCCTTCTAGGGAGCTTTAAAAACCCTAAGCCCAGATCCAACTCTCCAAGA
Organism: Equus quagga; assembly: GCF_021613505.1. Lineage (NCBI taxonomy): Eukaryota > Metazoa > Chordata > Mammalia > Perissodactyla > Equidae > Equus > Equus quagga. Next base: position 98,126,804 of record NC_060271.1, read on the forward strand.
CTTCTAATTTATTTGGTCTGGGGTAGCACGAAGAAACTAGGTTTTCTTAAAGCCTTATAGATGATATAATGAGCAGCCATGATTAAGAATTACTGCTTTAAATGAACAAACTCAATCCAATCAGGGCTCAAGTATTCAGGTTATGTTTTCTTTATTGTAATATTTCTAAGTAATGTTTGATTTATGTTGTATAACTTGACAGCTCAGGTTAATCAATTTAATTTGACACACATGTGTAACACTCACCTTGTGCTTAGCACAGTGATGGACTCTCTGGGGAGGGAGAGATTAAGAACATGAATCAGTTATAGGCTCTTCCATCCAAGAACTTCAACTATAATGGGGGGCATTAGAATGGATACAAATAAGTAGAATAACAAGTGGAGACAGTTGAGTGCCAAGAGGAGCATTAAGTGCTAGGGAGGGAAATGGGGGTTCAAAGGAATAAGGAACTAAATCATGTTGACATAAATGGATAATTTTGTTCTCTGGCTGAAGCAAGTGGTGCCTTCCTTCTTCGACTTTATTATCCCCCATGGATGACCTTTGCCAAAGCTGCCGCTTTTCAGGGAAGCCCGAAGTCGTATTATTTTGTGTGAAAAGTCCATTAGGATCACACATTAGCTAACATGGTTATTGCCCACGTCTTGATTAAGCTCCCTCAAGCAGGATGCTAAGCAAACCATGTTAACAATGAATCCGGCTGTAAGAAAACTTATGTTATTTTTAGGCATCTTGACTGAAAATTGCTTTGTCCCATCACTGGGCAATGCTTTTATTACTGTTTTTACTGCTGCTAAATTAGATTGCATGTTGTAGAAATTATGCATAATGGCACTGTTTTTAATATTTGCTACTGTAATCATTTCTGTAATTATGATACTGAAGCTACTGCTGCAAGCTGTTCCCATGGATGGCTATTTCACTGAGTTCTAATGATGGTATCCACTGAAAATTCTATTTGCCAAGGCCTTGCTAGCGAGTGCTTCCCTGGTGATATGAGGCAGATAAGCTTTATCAGATGCTGTTAATGAACTTGATTTATGATGGTGGTGGTTCAATCTGACAAGTTATTTTGGGTTTTAGACATTTACATTCAGCCTTTGGTATGTCCTCCCCTGTCCCTTGGTGAAAGAAAGAAACCATTAAAATTTGAAACCAACAGGCATTGTAAAGGAATACTGTTCACATACCACATTTTCTCGCAAAAACCATTTCCTAGGTGTAATGTCAAGTCGCATAATATATACTAAGAACAAGACGCATGAAGCTGTTAATTGAATAAAAACTAATTGTTAATCAAGGAATGGCTTCCATGTTAGCTCTGAGATTTGCCTAAAACGACACAGTTAATGGGTCCATTACCAGTTTTCTCAAAATGAGGTGATGGCCCAGCAGCTGTTGCTTCCCTGTTGAGCTTATGACTCACCATCAGTTCCTATTCCACCTGATTCATACTGTTGCCACAAGATGGATAGGTACACAGTGTGTAGGCACATCCCAAGAAAAAAATTAAATCTGAACTAGCCTTCCACATAAGTAAACAGAGCAGCGACCCACAGTAGTGTGACTTGTGGGGTGTCGAGGAGAGTTTTGCTGGGGCCCAAGGCAGGCCATCCCCAAATATACCACAACAGCATGTTGATTGTTTTGAATTAAAGTTACTTGAGAAGCAAAGAAGGCCTTGTGACCCTCCCGTCTCTGTCCCCACTGAAAACAGGAAACAAATCTCCCGTGTAAAATGTGCTCTCCTTGTATCCTGATCCCCAGAGTTGAAAATTCAGGGCTGAGAAGCTGCAGAAACAAACCTTGTAATTTACTAACTGCAGCCTAAAATCTGCTTAAAGTCCTCACAAGCTATGCACCCAAAACCTAAGTTTCTTTGTCCTGTCGTTCCTCACAAATTTATATTTCTTTGTGTAAAAGATATATATACTGCCTGCTTTGTTCACTCTCTGAGCATCATTTTTTTTTATGATCTCCAAGATGTATGCATTAAATTGGGTTTCTCTTCAGTTAGTCTGGTCTTGTGTCAATTTTATTAACAGTACAGCCATAAGAACACAAGAGGGAAAGAAAGAGGATTTTCCCTGCCCCCCAAGTTTCCTCTTCCCCAAGAACATTCTCCAACCACCAGTCCAAATACCACGGTGTTTGCAGTTCTGCCATTTCAGCTTTGGGAGTAACTTTGCTCTCTTCATGTTCATTGAATTAAAAATTCACATATGACAGGAGATTATTATGTTCTCTCAGGTTTACGTAATTGTTTGCCCTGAATGAATTATGTCAGCTTGGCCAAAATGGAACTGACTGCCTTCAGCTGTTGTGAATTCTTCTCCATTGATGCATCAGAGCAAGAGGCTCGAGAGTGTCAGCAGACATTTAGGACTTGACTGGGTATTGGACCACTAAATGGTGTACATTTTTCTTCTAACTTTTGAGTTTTTATCATTGCACCAGCCAAGGAACCTCTCTGGACCTTTTGCCTTACCTATAAAATAGACTACTAGGATTTCTTCATTCTCTTCATGCTTCATAATTTAACTTTTACTGCATGAGAGAATAGGGTAGGTTAATATGTAGGAAAGGACACGAGAAAAGGAGAAAGAGAGGATCTCTGAAGAAATGCTTTACCACTGTCACAAAGGAGATGTTGGTCTGATTTTTCTTTGGTGGGTCGTAATTCACCTGGGGTCGTTACAGCACGGTTGGCTGTCAAATCCTCTGAGCTCAAAGGATCTTTTCCCTGTCACTTGTTTGGTAAGTTTGAAGGGTGGCGTGCTATGCATCTGCCAACATCTAAAAGTCCTTTAGATGAGACAGAAATAGCATAGGCACAGGGCAGTCACCTCCTGACAACTCCTATTGAAGTCTGATAAACTTTTGAATCGTTCATCCACCTTTCTGGCTACTTCTTTTCTCTTCTCTCTAATCGGATCCCTCTTTCATCATAATCTGAAGAGTGACCTGCAACCCAGGTTCTGATCTTCTCTGTTGTTTTCTCTCCCTAATTTTCTGTTTCCCTTTCGTCCTCTACATCCTTCTCCATATCTATTTGTATACAGTTTTCTGGTTAAGAAGTAGACCATGATACCAAAATGAAAGTGCATAACATGCTTTTTTTCTTGGTAACATTAAGCACGAAGTTCAACTGAAGAGATAATTAAGGAAAAATATGCTTTAAATGGGATGGCATTTCCACCATCCTCCTAAAATACCTTGATTTTTTTTTTGTATGTTTTTCTATGTATACAATCTTCCTTCTTCTTCATTCAGCTTTGTAAAATGTTGATGAAGGTATTGACCCAAGCAAAAGGAGATTATAACTGGAGAAATTCATTCGACCATTCACCTTCTAATTCTCGTGTCTGTGCACCCTGTTTATTAAGAAGAGCAGCATTCTTCTGGCCCTCTTGATTTTGTGTCACTGGTAACTTTTTCTGTTTGTCTAACTGTACTAAAACTAAAAATGTTTCATGAGTTAGATCAGTTTAACAATGACATCATTCGAACACTGTCACCTAGGTAATGGAATAATTACCATAGCAACAGAGCCTTTATCTTTCAGTAGCTATAAAATTTTGACAAATGGGAGAGACTGATTGAAGATTTAAAGTAGGACATAAATGTAACACATCTTAGTGGCCAGAGTCATAGTAATATCTTACAAACTGACATCTTTTCACAGAGATTAAATTGAATGTGAGGTATATATATTGCTATTTATTTCCACAGTTAATTTCTCTTTTGACCAAAAGGATATTCTCTTCTTTGAAAAATTGAGATTAGATTATTAAATGCAAGGATATTAAAAGTAGAATGTTTTAAAAATTATAAAATTTTAAGATAGTAGTAAAAAGAAGACTACTGGAAAAGAATTGTTCTTATTAAATGGACGAAATATCTGTGGTTCTTGCAGCTATAACCTTATCTGATGAAAAATGCTGTTAAAATATATTTCCTTCATTTGTGACTTTATAAGTTTCAATTGACTCAAATCCTGAATGTGCCTTGCCCATGCGTTCATGTGTTTGTGTGTGGGGGTTTCTATATGTTTTCCTTTCCTTCATAGTTAAGTGAGGTGAACTCAACATGAATTTTTTTTGGTGATACATTGTTGTTATGTCGACAGTTGGACATTGTCACCTAATTAAAGAGAAGCAGATTAAAAGAACATTTGTGTATTTCTTGTTCCTCCACCAAAAAATCAAACAAAATGTGGTTAATCAATTTAATTTCTCATTCTTAATTCATTCATCTCTGAGGAAAGTATTATTTAGTAAGAGAAGCGGGCCTAGTAAATTGTCTTTTGTTGGACCTGTCCAAGCTTCCAAAAATACCACAGTTTCCATTGCCAAAGAAGTACTGGGCATCGGGCAGAGATTTCAACAAAAAGACAATGCTTATTTAATAATAATGAGTTCCTTGGCCTTTCCAGAGACTGAGGAGTAAGTTTGCTAATAAAATCACTTAGGCTATAAAAATAATTGGTTCTGTTAATAAGTAATACATATGTACATTTTCACGTATTCATTTACCAAAGAATGGATTGTCACAATATCCAATCAAGGCCTTGAAAAAAATCAGTATCAGTATACATTAATTTGATAGTATTTGTAAACAGCACTCATTCCTTTTAGGATTTTTGTTTTGTCTTCTCTAGCTCATTGAAATTTATGTATAACGACTTGAAGGTTGATTACCTCATCAATATTTTTTATGATTTAAACCCAAGTAGAAAGCACAAGTCTAATTTACACACCTATTCTTAAACAGAAAATAGTAATAATAAGATCTATTTCATTGGTGACAGCCCAAATCTACTATGTACCTTTACTTTGGTCCTTAGAACTGACAACAGATCCCGTTCAAATCCATTATAATGCAATTGCTTTGTGGGACAATGTGATGTGTGTGTGCGTGTGTGTGCACACATGTGTATTTGTCAGAGATTTTTCTGTAATTCTCTGGCGATCTTTACAAATTGAATTATAACTTCTCTTTCTGCTCAGGTAAGGAAATTAAGGTTTGTTTCATTCAAAGAGGACAGAGCTCTCCCAAAAGAAGTCATGAGCAGATTGTAAAAATTAGACCTCGAGAGGTTACCTGTGAAATTGAAGAGTCTTTCACTCCATGTTGACCTTGATGCAGGGCTATAAAAAGGACGAAGCATGAGCTTTCAAGTAATAGAAACATATTTTAACATCTGGACCACAACTTACTAGCTATAAGACACTGTTCTTGGAACCTACAGCTTCTCATTAGGAAAATCAGAAAAAGAATACTTCTTAGAACTGTTTGAAAATTACTTCATTTACAATGAATGTAAAGTACATAGTAGAGTGCCTGGCACATACCAGATATCCAGTAAATATTGACTCCTTTCACCTTTATTTTTATAATTGCACAATCCCATGCTTCTAATTATGATTAGTGCTAAAATGAGGGTGAGTTAAAAGGAAATGACCAATTCAAACCCAGTCTGAAATACACACCTCCAGGGCAGAGGGAAACAAGGGAGGGCCAATGAGCTAAGGTATGATGGCAGCCCCACCTTGGTGAGATGCACAAATGAAATTCCCCTTAAGCTTGTTTTGTAGGACAATAGTGAATATAAGAATTAGTTTCTTCTTTGTTTCAAGAAACCTTTCCTAAAGAAATTACGGATGATATAATAAAAGTTTCCCGGTTGAAGTTGCTGTGGATAAAGCTTTGACAGAGCCATTGCAAGTCCTATTATTTGGGTCACATAAAAGTATTATGCCAGTAGATGCTTAAAACACATTAGGTTCAAATGCAGTCAAATAACTCCAGACAACTGAGAATGTGTCAGTGGAATGAACTGTGCATGAAGGCGTAACTCATCAGTCTCTTGAGGAAATGAGGTCATGATGAGGAAGAATACACTTTATTCAAAAGTAGAAAAGCTAGTATACTAATTTTATTGAAAAGTGTGTTTGGCTACTCAGCTCTACCTTAGACAAAATTATTTTGATAAATTTAAAAAAGGAATAAAACCTCTAATATGAGATTGAGTGACCAATTCACTTGTAGATGAGTTAAGTTAGTGTCTGGGATGGTTAGTTTAGGGGAGAGGTTGTAAAGGGGTAGCCCCCTGGCCATGTCTGGTGTGGAGACATGAGTTTCATAGTACCAGATACATCTAAAGGTAGAGTGAGGGGTAAAAAGTTGGTTAAGGGTTGGTTTAAGGAGCAATTAATGTTGTACATTTCTTCCCTAACAGTCACAGCAAGATGTGGCAGAAGAGTTTGTTCTCTGCAAACCCTAATTTGGAGAGACTCAGATCATGGAACATCAGAGAAAAATGAGCCAAAAAAAACTTGTCATACTGAATTCATGAGGGCAATGTGAAAGTCTCCAGAAAATACACTGTTAACGTGGGATTCTCTTTACCCTAAACTTGACAAAAAAGGAGCAACAAGGGTGAAACCCACAACTACCAAGAGCCCAAACCAAGTTGAAACATAACATAACAAAACAAAATAACAAACTTCTGGATAATATGAAAGGGCACAGGACTTTGGCCAGAATCTAACATATAGGCAATGTTTTCTTCCTTCCTTCCTTTCTTTATTTCTTTTATGAATAATTTATTTAAGAGGTAAAGGAGAAGGTAACATGATCCTAAAATAAGATTCTATTTCAGTGTTGTCTGAGGCTTTAGATGCCTAGAGCAAACCCTCTATCTAACAGCCAGCTGCTGGATCACCTAAGCAAGACTCGGAAAGGAAGTGGATAGAAAACTAGTTTGTCCTCCTTAGCTCAACTTTTACCCTGAGGATATGTAAGAGATTTGAAATGCCAAGGAGTTGTATTTTCAGAGAAAATTTCTTCCGAACATTCCCCGTGTGGGAGAAGGAAGGGGCCTCCTTAACAATCACCTTAAGATGAGTGAAAGGAGCTCCGGGAAAACTCCTTAGAGAATCTGGGATATATTTGCTGGACTTTTCAGGGAACAGAAACTGTGCCAGAACCATGTCTGTCTCTGAACAGCAAAAGAGAGAATTGCATTGGAAAGCAGACGCATGTCCTTATGATACTAGCTCAACACAAGATTGACATAAGGGAAGCCATATTATAGAAAAGAAACCATATTGTAACTTTGAATGATCTCTGATTAACTAGCCAAGACATGCTCCATAGATTTTATGGCCCCTCTCAGCTGCTTTAAGACGATAACTTTGTTCTTTTGAGTCCCTTAGGAATGTGATGACCCACTGGGCAGAAAGTCTATGCTGATGGCCACCATCAATGACAACTGAAAGATCAGGGTATAGGGCATTGCTCTGGTCTCTGGTACATATCCAGTAAAACAAAAGACTATCAGAAGTGGGACCAGTCTCCTCCCCCACCAAGAGAGCAAATGGAGTCCCCACCTGGAGACAAGCCCAGTATACAACTGACGTGTAGTCTCTGTTCTGTAAGATGATTCTTTCGGACATTAGTCGGCCATCTTCCCTCTCGCTAGCAAGCTGTGATAAAGAAACCCTTTCTCTCCTACCACCTTGCCTCCTGACTATTGGCATGTCTTGCAGGGAGCAGATGACCCCCCTTGGGCAGTAACATTCAGGTGGTGAATCAAAGGGGGGCCTGCTCTCAGGACCAGATGAGGACTCCACAGTGGGAATAGGCTTGGTGTCCTTTTAAAATTCTACTCTGGAACTGCTTGAAGATGAGACCCACAGGGAGGATTTGGATTGCCTGAAACACAGGGTTTGAGAGAGCAAGTAAAAGTAGCTACTGGAAAATGATGCCTTGTGGCATTATGGTAAATTTAAGTACAGTTTCCAAGTGAGGGGATTCCCTGAGGAATGCAAATATGCCCCATAAAATTGCTTTATGATTGTACCCTATTGACTTCTGCTCTTTCAAAATAAGTGTATCATGTATAATGAGTGAGGATTCAACCTCAGCTCTCTTTCATCTATAAGCAGGCCTGTAATCAGTCTCCTGCCCAGGCAGAAGGTTGGAGGATTATTCTCCCCAAAGAAGTATAATTACTTCAGAGAGATTGCTGGTAGATTGTGACATTTTGGATCCTTCAATGAAACACCAGAGCCCCTGACTGATCACTCTCCACTAAATTTCTCTGGTCAAAATTCTTTGTCATGCACACAGTTTCCAATTAAAGTTTTAGTGCTTTGGTTTCATTCTTAGATGTGAAGGGTGGGTAAGAATCACAGGACATATAAGGAAATTATTAGCATAAAAGACAGAGGAAAAACAAGCAAAGTGAGAAAAAAAAAAGAAATGCAAGCAATGTAATAGAAAACTCTTTTAAAAACCTACAGTTAGGGGCTGGCCCAGTGGCACAGCAGTTGAGTTCACAAGTTCCAATTCTCGGCAGCACAGGGTTCGCCGGTTTGGATCCCAGGTGCGGACATGGTGCAGCTTGGCAAGCCATGCTGTGGGAGGCATCCCACATATAAAGTAGAGGAAGATGGGCATGGATGTCAGCTCAGGGCCAGTCTTCCTCAGCAAAAAGAGGACGATTGGCAGCTGATGTTAGCTCAGGGCTAATCTTCCTCAAAAAAAAAAAAACCTACAGTTAATATCGTCAGAGATAAGAGAAGATATTTTATACATGAAACAATAGCAGGACAGTGGACAACTGGAGAAAATGAAATAGCTCTTGGGATTTAAAATATATGATAGGAACAATTTAATAGATTGTTTAAATGATAAAGTAAATGTTCAAGAAATTAGAGCAAATATAGAAAGAAATGAACAATAGCAAGAAAGAAAGAGAGAGAAATCAAAATTAGAGGATTATTCCTTGAGATTCAACATCCAACTGAAAAATAATATGTTCTGAAAAAGAAAGAGAAGAGAAAATGGGGGAAATTATAAAATTAATAAATCAAATATTTCTTAGACTTGATGACCTTGAGTTTCTAGATTGAAAGGATCCTCTAAGCATCTAGCATCATGAATATAAATAAATAAATAAAACAAATATAATCCCTATTGAGATACATCTTGATATTTCAGAATTCTAATAAAGACTCAAATATTTGTGGTGGAGGGGAACAAGTTATAGAAGAAAAGAATTAAGATGTACTATGGCTTCAGAATTCTCAGTGGCCATACTTCAAACTAGAAGGTAATACAATAAAGCCTTTCAAAAATTTGACTAAAAATTATTTACATTTCAGAATTCTATGCTTAGTTGATCTATCAATCTAGTGTGAGGTACTATAAAGATATTTTCTCACTTTTGAAGTATCAATATTTTATCTCCCCTGCATCCTAGAAAAGGTGTTCAAGAAATTAAGGTAGGGGCCAACCCAGTGGCACAGCGGTTAAGTTTGCACATTCCACTTCAGTGGCCTGGGGTTCACCGGTTCAGATCCCGGGTGTAGACCTATGCACAGCTCATCAATCCATGCTGTGGCAGGCAAACCACATATAAAGTAGAGGAAGATGGGCACAGACGTTAGCTCAGGGCCAGTCTTCCTCAGAAAAAAAAAAAAATCAAAGAAGAAGAAACCAAGAAGAGAAAAATGTAGGAGCCAGGAACAAGGGTCTCTAATACAGAAGATTGAATTCCCAGGATGAAGGTAAAGGGAAGAGCCAGGATGCTAGTTGTTCACCAGACCTAGAAAGGAACCAGACAAGATGGGAACAGGAGGATGTAAGATTCTAGAAGATATGATCCAAAAGAAAAAAAGAGAAGAAGAAGAACTCAGAGATTACTTGATGTTTGACTATATTAATGATAGTTTCATAAATTTTACCTCCTCAAAATTGATGTAGCTTTTTAGGGAGGATGGGGGAGGTAATATGAGCATATGGTACCGAGGAGCTTTTATAGGTTAACTCTAAGTGTTTATTATTGATGACTGAAGAAATATCAATGTAAGCTAATTATTTACCTTATTTCAAAGAGATGGCTCTCAGATTCTTGAAAAAAGACTTTCCTGGGTTGTAGAGGATTTCCATTTTAAAAGGGCAGAGAAAGCATTTACAATTGCACCTTTCTAAAGTAACCACTCTAAGATGAGGGAGGTCATGTTTCAAGAATTTATTACTGCCCTGCAGTCAGTTTCAACTCCTAGCGACCCTGTGTACAGTAGAGCAGAACCCTGCCTGGTCTTTTTACAGCATCTTCTCATCTTCCAGTGCTATACCAGACAATGCTCTGCTGCTATTCATAGCAGTGTTTTCATGGCCCTGCTTCCATGGCCAATTTTTTCAGAAGTGAGTGGTCAGGTCCATCTTCCTAGTCTGTCTTAGTCTGGAAGATTCACTGAAACCTGCCCATGGGTGACCCTGCTGGTATTTGAAATCTACCCGGCATAGCTTTCAGTATCACAGCAACATGCAGCTACTACAGTATGACAACCAAGAGAGAGATGGGTAGTGTGGTTCCCCGACCTGGAAACGAACCCAGGCCATGGCTGTGAGAGTGCCGAATGTTAACCACAAGACACCAGGGCTAGTTAACAGCAAAGAATAAATGTGTCTAAAGCGCAGTCAAACTGGAGCTCTCTTGGTCACTGAGAAAAGAAAGGAGAATTCCTTAATTATTTCCAAGGCTAATATGACATTGAGCCCACAACAGAAAAGAACAGTACTTACTAAAAAGGAAAATTATAGGCCAATATTACTCATGAATATTGATGCAAAAACTCCTAAACAAAATATTAGCTACTGTATTTAGGAATAAATTTTAAAATCATGTTGGCTTTCTCCAATCAACTGGAATGAAGACTTGAATTTATATTTAAATATCTATCAATGTAATTCACCACATAAACTGTTTACAGGAGAAAATCCACATGATCATCTCAATAGTTGCTAAAAAAGCGTTCAGTAGAAGACAACACCAATTCATGAATAAAAAGAAAAACTAAAGTTAGGAAACTACCAAGAGAAATTTTCTTTTCCTGATAAAAGATATCTACCAATCCTACAGTAAAATCATAATAATGTCAACATCAGAAGCTTCCAAATTCCTTTTAATAAGAAGCACGAGATGACGACACTTGTGATTACTATTTCTATTTAAGAATATACTAGGTGTTCTTACCAGCATAATAAAAAGAGGAAAGATATAATTAAGAGGTATATGTTCAAAAATTTTAAGAAAGAAGAAACATAGGTGCCATTATTTGCAGATGATATTATGATTACCTACATAGATAACCCAAGAGAATCTACAGGCAAATGATTAGAATTAATGAGAAGTCAACCAAGTATATAGGGTCTATATAAAAAACAAATTGCATTTCCATACACCAGCAACACAGTAAATGTAATTTAAAGTATATATTTATCATTGGTAGCACATCAAGTATAAAAGAATTATAATAAAAAGTATAAATAAAAATGCCCAGGATTTTTCTGGAGAAAATTGTAGTCTTATTGAAAGACATTAAAGGTGACCTACATAAAAAAGAAATATGTTCATGAATGGTTTCAATATCATAGACATAGCAATTCTCATTAAAATAATGTTCAATGAAAACCCAAAGAAATCCTAACAGAGATTTTAATGAAATTGGACAAGCTGATTCTAAAATTAATACGGAAAACGAAAAGTCAAGATTAACAAGATGTTCCCGAAATAGAACAGAATAAAAGGACTTGTTTTCTAATAAATATTATTATAAATGTATCATGATGAAGATAGGGAGTATTAGTATAGAAATAGATTAATAAACAGAATAGAAAACCCACAAACATAATCACACATATGTACAAACTGGATATATGAAATAAGTAGCATTACAGGTCAATGTGAAAAAGATTCTGGAAATTGTTCTGAACAACATAATATATAGAGGTAAAGTAAAATATGATCCCCATTTCATTTAATACCCAGAACTTGTTTAAAGTAATTGCATAATCTAAAGGTGAATCTTAGAATATAAGGAAATATCTAGTGATTTGAATATTGGAAAGAATTTCTTAACCAAGACACATAAAACACAAAATATGAATGAAAGTGGTATGTATAAGTACATTAATATTTTTTGTCCAACAAAATATGCTATTTAACAAGTGAAAAAAGATCAGCAATTAAAAGAATAAATTTGCAAAACTTAATTATCAAATGACTGGAATTCCAAATATATAAAGTCCTCCTCCAAATCAATTAGAAGAAGATGAAAACCAATTTAAAGATGTGTACCAGCAACTCACAGAGGAGGAAATAGTAGTGGTCAATAATTACACAAAAAAATGACAAAACTTACTCATATTTGTGATAATGAAAGCCAAATGGGATATTATTTCACAAATTTCAATGGGAAAAAGTTTTAATGTCTCACAATAGCAATAGTTGGTGAGAATGTGGAACCACAGGAACTCTTACCTACTTCTGGTAGGAGCGTAAATTGGTAGAACCATTTTGGAACACTCTGCAAACCTGCATGAAGTTCAAGATGCATGTACTTTATGACCCAACAAAGCCTCTCTGAGGACCTAAAAAATCTGTTGCACTTGAGCACAAGGAACACAAGACTTTTTCTTGTTGGATTATTTGATGTAGATATGTGCGAGTGTGCGTGTGCGCTTGCACATGTGTGTGCACATTGCATTAATAATTAGCACACCTGGAGCACAGATCCTGGTTTCTAAATGCCATTTCTCACTAAAAAGACCTAGAGTTCCTTGGGGAATTGGCTGATTCTAGGGCAGAGAAAGTAAACGATGAGTCTGGAACATCTTATTGTGCCAGAAAGTTAGAAAGCACTCGAAGAATGATGGAATCACATTAAAAGAACAAAGGAGTGGGAATATAAAATGGTAAGCCACTCTGAAAAACAGACTTACAGTTTCTTATAAAGTTAAACATGCACTCACCATATGATGCCCTGGTATTTGCTAAAGAAAAATTAAAATTTATGTTCACACAAAAAACCGGTATGTGAATGTTCATAATAGCTTATCTGGAATATTTCAAAACTACAAACAACATGAATGCCTTACAATGAGTGAATGGATACACACCACGTAGTATATCCATATGATGGAATACTACTAAACAGTTAAAAGGAACAAACTATTGATGCATCCAACCACTTGGATGGATCTCACGGGCATTATACGAATGAAAGAAAAATCAATTCTCAAAGCGTTACATATGGTGTGATTCCATTTACATAACATCCTCAAAATGGCAACACTATGGTGATAGAGAAAATCTCGGTGGTTTCCAGGGGTCAGAGTTGGAGAGACTATAAAAACAAAGGGATAGCCCAAGGGAATTTCTTTGGGGTGATCAAACAGTTCTATATTCTTATCGTGGTGGTGATTAAACAAATCTATATTTCATAGAACCACCCATACACTCAAATGAATGCATGGAAAAACAGGTAAAACTGAAAAAGTTATGCAGCTTATTTATATGGTAGTGTCAATATTCTGGTTTTGATCACTTTCGCTATGTTTGTGTAACTTGTTATCAGTGAGGGAAGCTGGGTGAAGGCTCTATGGTAGGAACTCTGTGTTATTTTCTCAACTTCTATGTGAATCTAAAATTCTTTCAAAACAAAAGTGTAAAGCAAAAAGGATACAGAAGCCAGCTTGAAATAACTCTTATTGGCCAAATCTGGGATAATTTGACTATCAAAACAAATAATGATAGCAACAGAACGTGTCAGATTGTGTCCTCCAAGAAACAGACAGTAAGACAGAATTAGAAATGCAATAGTTTACTGGGTCAAGTGCCTGTGAAGGATAAAGGGGAGAGGGAGCAGAAATAGACAGGGAGAGCCTCAAATGCAATGAAGAACTGACTCCTGTGAAGGGAAAGAGAGAAGGAAGGAGGAAGGGATCAAGTTTTCAGACAACAGTGCAGCTCTGAGGAAGTCTTGTCCAGGCTGATGGGAGCCTTAGAGAAAACTGCCTATTTACAGAAATCCAGTATTGGGCATAGATGGCCCAACCATAATACCTCTGCCATGCCTACGCATTGCCCAGGAGCAACCCCACGAGAGCAGGGATTGGCATGAACATTGCAGTGGATCTGAAAGTGCAAGAACTGGAGGACATAGGCCACCCACATCCCCAGAACAGATTCTCATGGAAGGACATCCGATTGGTGCGTTTCCATGATCACACAAAATATTAGCCACTGAATTAAAAAGAGTCCATGAATCACACTGATATGATTATACAAATAGACAAATGGAGAAAGAAAATCTCTTTTTTACAATAAAATGTCAATTGATAAATGTAGAAGAAATTCATCACTTGGCCACCATCATAGTAAAAATTAATGATTCACACAAGAATCACCAATGGGTGCTAAAACTACTAAGTAAAAGTTTGATGAAGAAAGAGTAAATTTACATTTATTCAAAAATTCACACAATACTTACTAGTTACAAAGAAAATAAATAGGAAGTTTTCAGTGGAGATCTTTGGCAGGCACTAGCTTAACCAAGTGATCTAGGTTAACATTACTAGTAATGGGATAAACTGACATCCTTCACCTCCAGAAATGAGGCACTGAGAAGGATACAAGATTACTTCTGGGTTACTCCTGTCCCCAAAATTTGTAACCTGTAATTAATTATGTAGAAATATCAAATAAACCAAAACACGCTGTAAAATAATTGGTCTGTACTGTTCAAATATATAAAGGTCATAAAGTAAAAAAAAAAGACTGAGGAAATGTGCCAGATCATGGGAATGAAAGAGACCTAACAAACAAATGCAGTGATACTCAATTGGATCTTAGACTGACACCTGGGGAGTTGGACCAGGCTGACTATAAAAGCCATTATGGGAAAAAGTGGTGAAATTTAAGGCTTGAAGATTAGATAATAGTACTGTATTAATGTTAATTCCCTGATTCTGATTGTTGTTCTGTAGTTATGTAAGAGACTGTCTTTCTTCTTAATAATTACACACTGGAGTATTTAGGGGCTGCAACATAATCTCCAATAATTCAGAAAAAATTATACAATATATATATTACATAAATTCACTGTAGATTACTTCTTGTGAGGGTTGTTGTTGCTGTTTACCAGTCATAATTAGATGAAATGATTTCGTTCCAAAGGATAATGTTAATAATGATAAGTAATGATGAAATACAATAAAAGGAGAAAAGATAAAGTAGCAGCTTTAAAAAAAACCCTCAGATTTGGGGCGGCCTGGTGGTGTAGTGGTTAAGTTCACATGCTCCACTTCAGCAGCCTGTGGGTCACAGGTTTGGATCCCAGACACAGACTTAACACGGCTCATCAAGCCATGCTGTGGCAGCATCCCACATAAATAGAGGAAAATTGGCATAAGCGAATTGGGTGGGTCTAAGCTTCCTTGCCACATGCAAAAGAAAAAAAAGATTCACATGGAACTGAGTTCTAGGTCAGAAACCTGGCACAGTGTGCTTAGGCTTAAAGACAACTTTCTTGGCCATTTATCCCTTACAGAAGAGAAGCACACTTGAAAGGCAAGCTGAGGACATAAGTCTGCTGATTGCTGCTGCCTGTTCAGTACATAAGTACAAGCAAGGCTAAGAATAATCCATGTGTCCTGGGTTAACTTCATACAAATTTGTTACCCTACCAGGTACTTCCAGTAATAAGCCAGCCAAGAACGTTCCAGTGTATGGTGTGGGGAGCATGACTTTTACCAAATACCATTTGTAAATCAATGTGAAAGGTAATGTTATCTCTCCAGCATTTGGTGGCCTCTAGGCCACAATATCATTTGAATAATTGACTAAATCTTCCACATTTATGGGATGTTTTAGCTATATGTGGACACAGCCTCTTAACTGCTTTATACTTTTATTTTCTCTCAATGCATGTTAAACTCCAACAAGCATTTGGTATATTTTCACCTACAACCACAGCGGCTTTAGTTCTTGAAAGCTACCTTTCAATGACTTGAGAAACCATAGCTCAGCAGCTGACAAATTTACCAAAAATGTGGCCTATATAAAAACGTACAGATGGTTTCTTAGTGAAGCAGTTCATAAAATGTGCCTAGCTGTTGTTTAAAATATAAATTTAAGAAACAGAACCTCAGGATTGAAAATTACCATAATTTTGAAGCCTGTATAAGCAGCTCTTAGCCAAACAGCACATATAGCTCAAGATCTTTATTACTTCTTAATTTTATTCAAAGTATCAGAAACATTTTTTTCTCCTGGTAATAATAGAAAGTTTTTGTATATGAGAGTATTTTATGTTAGAATTTGAAAAATTGACTTTCAATATATCTTTCAGCTCCCTCTAGGTTACTTTTTCACAGAAAACAGGTTTTCTATGCAACATATACCAAGAAATTGATAAATTTGTCCCTGTTGGAATAAACTGTTTCCCCTGTTTCTGTCTCACTATTATAGTAATTTCATGTGAATAAAAAAACATCCCAAATGTTACTCCCACCTGCACAACATGTGCAGAATGATTTAGAGGCATTGACATATGAACAAAACTCTTCAGTACAACACATTACACTTAGATAATAATCAACCAAGATTAAATTTTGACCCAAGAAATAAACCCATGCATATATGGTCAATTAATTTACAACAAAGGAGCCAAGAATATTAAATGGGGAAAGGATGGTCTCTCCAATAAGGGGTGTTGGGAAAACTGGATAGCCATATGCAAGAGAAGGAAACTAGACTCCTATCTTGCAACAGTCACAAAAATCAACTCAAAGTGGGTTAAAGACTTGAACATAAGACCTGAAGAAAAAAACGTAGAAGAAAACGTAGAGGGTAAGCTCCTTGACATCACTCTTGGCAATGATTTTTGAATCCGACACCAAAAGCAAAGGTGACAAAAGCAAAAATAAACAAGTGGAACTATATCAAACTAAAAAGCTCTGCACAGCAAAGGGAACCATCAACAAAAGGAAAAGGCAACCTATGGAATAGGAGAAAATATTTGCAAATCATAGATAAGAGATTAATATCCAAAATATATAAAGAACTCATACCACTCAATAACAAAAACCCAAATAATCCAATTAAAAAGTGAGCAGAGGATCTGATAGACATACAGCTAATAGCATACATGTACCTACTGGCATATAAATGGCCAACAGGTATATTAAAACATGCTCAACATCACTAATCATCAGGGAAATGCAAATCAAAACCACAGTGAGATATCACCTCCCACCTGTTAGGATGCCTGTTATCAAAAAGCAAGCGATAACAGTGTTGGTGAGGCTGTGAAAAGGGAACCCTTGTGCACTGTTGGTGGGAATGTAAGTTGGTACAGTCACTGTGGACAACAGAATGGAGTTTCCTCAAAAAATTTAAAAATAGAACTGCCATATGATCCAGCAATCTCACTTCCAGGCAAATATCCAAAGGAAATGAAAACAGAATCTCAAAGAGATGTCTACACTCCCATGTTCATTGCAGCATTGTTCACAGTAGCCAAAATATTGAAACACTCTAAGAGTCTGTCAATAGATGAATAGATAAAGATGTTTGTATATATATATATATCGTATATATGTATGAATATTATTCAGCATGAGAAAGAAGGTCATCTTGCTGTTTGTGACAACATGGAACTTGAGGGCATTATGTTACGTGAAATAATCAGAGAAAGACAAATACTGCATGGTGTCACTTATATGTGGAATCTAAAAAGTCCAACTCAGAGAAATAGAGATTAGAATGGTGGTTGCAAAGGCCTAGGGGATGGGGAAAAGGAGAGATGTTAGCCAAAGAGCACAAACTTCCAGCTATATGATGAACAAGTTCTGGGGATCGAATATTCAGCATGGTGGCGATAGTTACAAATACTAATGATATACTCAAAAGTTGCCAAGAGAGTAGATCTTAAATGTTCTCACTACAAAAACAAAATGGTAGTTATGTGACACGATGTAGGTAGATAATGCTATAATGTTAACCATTTTGTAAGATATAAGTGTGTCAAACACCTTAAACTAACACAATGTTACCTTTCAATTATATCTCAATAAGACTGGAAAAAAGAAAAATAAATTAAATTTTGTGTATTGGGTGATATTTTTTATAATGTATGGAATAATGGTAGTAAGTTTTTCTTTAAAACACTCATGATGGATGAACCACAGGTAATCGATCACTCAGCAATCCACGTGCACTTAAAATTTGCAGTGTGTTATTACAGATTGATACAGTTCTCTCTTCTAAGCAGATTTTGGTCTATTTAAACTAAAATCTGGACTGCTTATTGTCAGTATCCCAATACATGTTAGACAAATTAAAATAACTAATAAGAAAAAGGGCAGTTGGCCATCTAGAATTAGAGCTATTCTAAGGTTAATTACTTCTCAGGTCTTAGGAAATTTGAAATGGAAAAATGCAGGTTACTTCATATAGAGATGTATAATTTAATGCAACAGAGAAGTGACAAAAGAAAAGAAAAAAGTCTCAGCAGCTGGATGATGAATTTCACATCTTCATAGAATCTTTACATTTCCGAGCTGGAGATTCCCACCACCCATAAGTATTTCTATTTTAGAATAACATATCTAGTAAGCTGACGTTTTCTTTTCCAGTTACTTTCACAATTATAATCACATTTCATGCTCACTAAAGTGCTGTTAGAGTTTCAAGGCAAATTTAAGATTTATTATGAAATGAAAGAACTAAAATGTTATAGTGGAAAGAAATCTTTGGAACCATTGCTTAACTATCTTTTAGGTTATTTTTCTACAGTTACCCAAATAAACAGAATGGTTCTAGGCAATATAAACAGAGAAAACCTGGAAATTAGCTTAATTGAGCAGGTCATTTTATACTGCTGATTTGTACTTGTTTGAGCTCCTTGGGATCAAGTACAGTGGACTTAAACAGAACCATTCCTAGGAAAGAGGAAAGAGGGTTTGATTGTGACAGATGATATTGACCAAGTCTCTACAGCTCAAAATGCCTAGATGTAGAGGTTTATTGTAAAGTGCTTCCTGCCCAACCATTAGGACAGAGGTAAAATACTGCATTTTTTCCCGAAAGCGTCAATGGCCCTTGGCCAGTGAGAAATAATACCCCTCTTCTTTGAACTTCCATTGCCTTTTGTCTCTACTTTTCTTACAGTACCAGTCACTCTGATATAGTTAGGATCTTATCTTGTATGTTAGACTGTAAGTTTTCGATGGTAAGAACAGAATCCTTGTCATGGTTGTACCCTTACAAGTGCCTACCACAGGGGCTTGTGAGAAAAGGCAGTTAGTAATAATTGCTGAGTGAAACTCTTCACAGAACATGGTAAACTGGCCCTAAACTGTCTCTCAGGCTCCATTCTGCCACACAGGCTGTATGAAGAGAGGAGGCCGCTTCCAGCTTTGTTTCTCCAGTGTCTGCACTGTCTCTCTTCCACAAGGAAAGCACTTTAATAGTCAACTGCCAGATCTATGGAAATATCATGTAGATTTTCACATACCTGAGATGCATAAGTGCCAGGGACTGAAAACAAATCCAGATAACAAAATTGGACATGATAGGGAGATGCTTGATGTGAGAAATGTCATAACCCAAGTAGAATAAAAGGGGAGAAAAGACTAAAAAAGCATAATCTCAGTGTATTAGCAAATGCAGAGAGGTGAAAAAAATCTTCCCAGTTCTATGATAATATGGGCTGTGAGCTTAACCATGAGTCTTCAGAAAAGAGGAGTGGGAGTTCAATGCTCTACTAGACAGATTTCACTTTTTCATGTCTTTTTTGGGAAAAGAAGAAAAGCTATGAGCGTAATTCCTTGGAATAGTAGATAATTTATTGAGGGGTAAAGCAGTGAGATATCAAGGAAAACATGGGGTGGACAGCAGCCATATTGCCTTCAGAATGGTGCAGGATGGTACGATGTGTTATTTATAAAATGTCGTGTTGTCACACGAACGGACATCATCACACATGAAGAAAAATGGCATTTAGTTGTGATAACTCATCCCCTAAAAATGTAAATTGTAGAATTGCCATTTGAAAGTTCTGGTTCCAAAATAAGCACTTGTGTTATTTCCCATTACTCTTTGATCTTCCACTAAAGGTCAGACATTCTTCATGTACACTGAACGCATAACAGAAATGAGGGCCACAATTTCCTTGCATAAACCCTTTTTTCCTACTGGACTGATAGCAGATTACGCACCTCTATACGTTTTACTTTTTCCTACTGCTGTGCCTTTGGCCACACTGTTCCCCATGACTGAAACATTCCCTTCTCCCTTGCCTTTAATGAAACTTATAACCATCTTTCATAATTGAAAATCATATCTTTTGCTTGCAGATTTTTTTAATCTTTAAACAATTTTTACTCTAATACTTTCCTCGTGTCATTGCTTTGATATTTATCACTGAAGTTTATTGTAAGTAATCTTTTCATTGTCTCCTTACAATGGATCTCAAGCTTTTTGAAGGAGATGGACTGTGTCTTCTAACTCATATGTGCAGCAAGGTTACAATGCCCTTAACTGTCCTGCTGAAGAATTGAAACAGTTCATTTCCAACATTTCATTGCTAAGAGTATTCTCATGAGACTTGGTTGTCAGGAAGTCACCTCCTAGCCACAACTTTTCATATACATTGTACTCAGCTGAGATTTGATGGTGGCTTAACGGGGAGATCATGGACCTTTGGATCTGGTGAGGTGAGGGGACAGAGTCACTGTGACCAACAGTTGTTGATAGATTTACCAGGCACAGAGGCAAGTGAGTAGCACAGAATCCTGGGAGGCTTCTCCTCAACATTGATGGAGCATTCACAGCACGCACACAGTTAAATTAAACCCTAGAGGAAAGGCAAAAATGGTTGTATGTTCTTCAGATATTCTTATCTAAATAGGAAATTCAGTTTTATATAGTGTTCCTGCAAGACTGCAGATGAACACAAATAATATGTATGTGTAAAAAAGGAGCTGAGAAAGGCTTACAAGACATTTGATGACTAGGTTTTTGAGGTCAGTGTAGATTTTACTAAGTCTTTGCTATTAATTAATTCACTCAGTGTCTATTGTGTGGTAGACATTAAGCTAAGCATAAATTCACTTAAATTTTGGAGTTAAACTGCCAAAATTAAACCTTGTTTGTACAATATCCAAACAATGTGGGGATCAGCAAGTTGCTTAACCTCTTTAAGCCATGGAGATAATCCCAGCAATCAACTTATAAAATTAATCTGAGTGTACAACAAACTAATCTAATCTGTTATATTTTTAATGTGTGGTGTTTATAAGGCTTTAATAAAATAGCCATTGTTTTTATTATTACTATTACTACTGTTGCTGTTATCATTGACTTGAACTTTGTGTTACTATTATTATGATAATCATTAACTTGGAATTTCTGTAGATATTTCCATATACTTCTCTAAATAGCAAGCATTATTAGGGCCGTATTACCAACAGTAGGTAGGAAAAAGAGCTGATTATTGGCCTTTCAGTAATGTTAACTCTAGTCTTAGCATCTATGTTAGATATGCACCAATTCAAGTATATTACATGTGATGGACATTGTTCTGGTTATTTGGGAATAAATGAAGACCAATCAAATGAGAAAAGCAAAGCTATTTATTCAGAGTTTGCTATAATGAAAGAGTCAGCCATCATCACTTGTGTTTTGGCAGGGACTCAAAGGCAGGCAGAAGAATGGGAAAGCCTTACAGTGACAAAATGAGAAGGCTTCAGGTGTGCCCTGATGGGAGGTTGTTGGAATGGAGAAGCTATAGGTGGGCTAACTAGAAATAGGGCATCCAATGGGATTCGTTAGGGATGCAAATTTGGCTTTCTCTGATTGGTCCTAAATTTGAGGTGAGGACAAAAATTTGGGAAGTCATCACATCATTGCCATTTTGGGTAACGTAACCTCTACGTTACAGGAGTTGGTTTTTGGCTTCCTGGATTGCTACCAGAGATAGTACTCTGACTTCCTACAAGTCTGATTAACAGCAATCTGCCTTCCTCAGCTGGTTATTGTAGATAACAGGTTGGTTTCCTGGACATGTTACTGCAAGTTGTAAGTCAGAGTTCCATTTTTATATATGGTCTGGCCATTGTCCATTTGCATATTCAGTCAGAAGCATAAGATCTGGAGCTAGAGTACACACCTTACTAAATATGTGGCCTAAATTGGTAAATCTGTCTATGCCTCAACTCATTAATCTGTCAAATGGAATCAGATGTCATTCATTTATAGAGTTATCATGATAATTACAAGAGTTGACATATATAAAGCATTTAAAACAGTGCCTGGCATATAGTAAGTGTTAAATTTTATTCTTGGTATATGATTGATGGAATAGAAGAATATCTATCAGATGTGATTGATAAGATATCATATTCCTTCAACTGCCTCTCAAATTACAGAGGTTCCAGCATTTTGCATCAATACAAATTCCACTTTCACTTAAGCTACAGTATTACTTCTAGTAAATTCTCACTAAAGAGTATGTGTATTTCCTTGGAAGCCACGCAGATTCTCAATTCCTCACTATTTTTCTGCCGTATTACCTTGCTGTGCACTCTAGTGGGCGGAGTATATTTCACTACTCCATCCATCTAGAACTTGGTCGTGTGACTTGCTTTTGCTAAAGAAATACTTGTGTACACTATGTGAGCAGAGGCCTTAAGTGTATTTGTACAATTTGGCTTGGCCTCTTGTGTTCCTGATTGTCATGAGAAATGTACATTCCAGAAAGCCACTGTCCCTTAGCCTGAGCCCCAGAACAAGTTAGGTGAAGCAGATCTAAACCCAAGCAGAGCCCAGAGTCAAGCCCAGGCTACCCTGAATTGGAAAACCTCAGCTGGTCCTCAGATCTGTGAGTAAAAAAATAAACACTTACTGTTACAAGCCAGTGGGTTCAGGGAGTAGTTTGTTATGCAGCATTATCATAACAATAACAGGCTAACGGAGGATTGAGCAGTTTGAGGACATTAGGTGCATAGAGGGAGGGGTTATACTGAGAGCAAGGCTGAGTGGAAGCACACAAGGGAGGGAGTGAATGTATATTTCATTTCACTGTTTTGAACAATAAGATAAATGAAAGAGTTAATTTGTCTCCCCAAAGTGAATATTTCCTAACAGCAGGGAGAAACCTGTACTTAGAAATAAAATTACTGATGACTAATAATAATCAGTCAGAAAACCAAACACTTTTGAAAAAACCTAAAGTAATTTCATGGAAGAAATTCAACCAATTGAATCATGCTGATTGTTATGTTTCATATTTATGAGTACACGAAAGCATGGTCTTTAGAAATACTGTATGTATTTGAACTCTCTTTGCAGTTCTGGCATCAGATTAAAATTTCATTCCATGCCACTCCTGATGATTTGGTTTAGAATATCAGCCTTTGCGGTGGATTCTGTCAGCATGGTGCAGCAAAGCCCTTCTCATGTTTCTGTGAATCACATGTAAGTAAAGCTTCTGAGGAAAACATCAGAATACATGCAGACAGAAACGTTATTTTCTTGGCAATGCAAAACCAACACCATATGCTCCAAATCAGGCAAGGTGTGCAGTACTATTCATAATTATCTCTATTCATCAGAAATCTCTAGATTTCAGGTGGTGGTCATATTCACCCAGTGGGTGGGCCTGGCTGTGCTCCCACCAGTCCTGATTCAGTGTGTTTCTCTTAGCTATCATTTTTATTTGGCAAAGCCATAAGCTCAGTGGACTTACTGTCAGCACAATGTAGGGCTTAAAACAAAATTGCATTGTTCTAATTACTCTTCCACTTACTTCAGACAAAAGAACATTAATGAAAGTGAGAAAATGATAAAAGTAACTGCAATAAGAATTAGTCATAATTACAATAAAGTGAATTCATTTGTCAGGAAGAAAGCAAATGCTTTCTGTAATAAGGGCAAGAAGCAGAAATATTAACACTAAAGTATATCAGAAATCTCCCCTATCTATATTAACCAATATCACCACCCTTTAGCTTTATCATTTCTTTCCATGTGATAGTCAATGCTTTCTGGAAAAAGAATTTATAAACAAATCTACTTTGTGGTCTCAGTGACTGATAACAACTTAATATGTTGCCCCAATAGGGGCTATTTGAGCTTTAACAAAAATCATTATTTTTAACTACAGGGAATGAAGCTAAATTGGTGGTACTCCAGAGAACTATGAAGTACTGCTGGGTTGGAAGTTCTTAGGTGAAATATTGGGACAGAACAGACCTTCCTAGCATATTTTCAATCAGTTCAAGAAAGGGTTGCTGACACTTACTGTCATACCTGAGTACCACCATAAGTGCAATGAGCCTTTTCATGACTTTCTCATAAAACATTAGTAAAAGCAAATAAACTCTGTACTGAGATTTTGGTATCTTAGGCAAAGCCATCTGATAATATTAAGCATACTCTCTCCCATCATCCCATATTCTATCTTGTTTTTTGATCAAGTACAAGGTGCATGCATTTCTGTACTCAGGGATGTAGTGGTCATCAGTTCTTGGCCGCTACTTGCCTTACATGATTGAACTATAATTGATGCTCATTATTCTTCTGTATGTTATGTATTTTTAAAAGACTATAGTCCTAGTAATGGGATTCCATGCTAATTTTATTTGCTTTTTCACAGCTTTTTTTCTCTGTTGCCTGGTTTATTTTTACAAACGAGAATATATTTTTCAAACAGACTAAACAGTAAACCATATTTATAATATGTACTAACTTTTAAAAGACAGGCAAAAGTAACAAAAGATGTAATAATGACCTATAAATCCCATGCACAAATAATCCCTGTTGATATTCTTTTAAATCAAACTAACGCTTTAAAAATTCAAACAACAGAAATATACGAATAGAAAGGAAAAGTCTTCTATCATCACCTACTTCCAAAGATAGTCACTGTTGTCACTACTTCTTATATAAACATCCAGAAAATAATTCTATGTATATGCTGTTATACATGTGTATATTTGTCTATGCATTGTCTTTTCACTTTAATGTATTTTAGGAATCTTTACATACCTGTACATAGAGATGGAATATTTATTTTTTAAATGTATCTCTGTCTTTCTATGGTATATTCCTATTGATGGTCATGTAGATTGTTTCAAACTTTTACTCTTTATGGATATTTTGGTAGTGCTGGATTTCACTTCCACAAGCTCTACTAAAGTGAATATCCTTGTTTATTTATTTTGGGATAATTTGTCAACCATATTGCATAGTTATTTTATTGGCTATGGAACTCTGAGTCAAAATGTATGTGTATTAAAATGTTTTATAGATATGGCCAAAAACTTCTAAAATGGTTACAGCAATTTACACTGCCATCAACAGTACACATTTACCTACATCCTGTCTAACACTGGGCTTATAAAATTTTTGACAACTTTAAAGGTAGAAAACTATCCCAATTTGTTTAATACCAATGGTAACTGAGCATGTTTTTACAAGTTTGTTGGCCTTTTGTATCTACTTTAAGTAAACTCAGTGGTCATATTTGTTTCCTCATAAATTATTTCTTTTTATTTTTTATACTGATTTCTAGAAGTTATTTTTATTTGGGGGAAAATTAATAAGGAAGGAAGACAAAGAAGAAGGAAGGAAGGAAAAAAGGAAGGAGAAAGGAAAAGAATTAACTCACCAAGAATACACTTTTCAAATGCCATGTCTTATCATGAGCTGTTATGTAAAGTCAGTCCAGTTTAGACATGTGTTTAGAATGTGTGCTCTGTGGAAAACACAGTGCTAGATGCTAAGGTAGAGGTAAGAAGAAAGTCAGAGAGTTAGAGAAATCACCGAGAAGAGTGAGAATTTGTTCCTTGCCTTAAAAGAACTGGGCCTCAGAAGCAATATGCCTGAATTTTTTTTTTATTTTCTTCAAGTAATTTGATATATTCCTTAAAAAAAAAAAAGAATGACTTTCTCTTTGTGCTAGACTATATTATTGTTCAAATTATTCACTGCTTCTCCCTGGAGTGGTTGATACTGTAGGAGAGGAAGACAATTCCTCTACCTGCTCTGGGTTCTTCTGGCTGGAGAACAAATTAAATTCACATGAGACAGAATAACAGGAGAAAATTAAACAAAGCTTTATAACATGTCTACATGGGAGAGGTGAGGCAAGCTGAGCAACTCGCCAAAATGGCTGAAGCGACCACCTTAAATATCATCTTCAGCTAAAGATAAAGGAGATGTTGAAGGTGGGGGGAGTCAGTCATGGGAGATTACCACACAAGTACAGTAAACAAGAGTGAGATTATTATGCAGACTTGAGTCCTTGCCTTCCACATTGATAAGAGTTTCTAGAGATAAGGTCATCCCTCCTTCCTGGTACAGAGAGGGAGACACTTTTACAGATGGAGATTTCCTTTACAATGTAAATGTCTCTTAACAAAGGGTAAGTAAATTCTACTTTTCAGAGTTTCTTTCCTGTCTGCAGTTTTTAAAAGTAGCCAGCCCAAAATAATCCTCGCACCAAAGAGACATATCTTGGGGTGTCCAATTCCAGTCCCCCACAATAACTTGCCTTCCCATTGATGACAGATTTGACCCTGTGACCTGCACAGCCCCACCCTGAAATGTTTGAGACAGTTCTAGAAGCCTGGGTCCCAGAGTGATGATACAGTAGAGTACAGCCACAGCTGACCCATGAGGAATGTATAAACTGAGGGAGAAAGAAACCTTTGTGGTGGTAAGGCACTGGGATTTGGGGGCATTTGTTATATCAGCATACTTTAAGCTAAGCTATGAGTTTATTTCTCCTTCAGGTTGTATGGAGCAATGAATATAGTTACTTCTCCTTTGAGGAAACTCTGAAAGATAACATTCAATAGACATGGTAGTATCAGGTCACAGAGAGCCTTTAAAGCTAGTTTAAATAATTTGAATTTATCCTGAAAGCAATGGAGAGACTAAGGTTTTATAAACAAAGACAGTGTATCTTCTACTTGGAGCCACTTGGTGGAGTTGGTTAGGAATGATAGTGTGAGCAGTTGAGGGGATATTTGCTACAATATTACCAATGGAACCTGAGAAGACTGACTTAGGGTGGTGGTGATAGAAAAGAAGAGAAAGAAGCAAGGTCACGTGGAAAAACAAGAGCAGAACACTATTCATTCTCATTTGGCATCGTGTATTAGATAGAAATTTTAGCTTAATAAAAATTCTGAAAATTTCCCCAACTGGATCTTTGAGACACAGTGGCTACCATCTAGGGCATCTCTTTGAAAACATCTTGATAGTGATTAAACATCATGGTTTCCAAGTAAATGTCTAGCATAGTAGATATACAGTCTTGGAGTAGAATTGCAATCAATTACAGAGGAGAATAAAATGAACAATTCTAAGGAATGCTTAGGGTTATGAGATTAAATTACTACAAATCTCAGATTTTTAATTTTAATCTACATATAGTGTTATATATGTATGCAATGATATCCAATCATCATGTGCTTTGAGAAAATCTTTTCACTGAATAATTACTGTTTTTTTTCTTAACTTAGAACTGTAGTCGTGTGAGAGTTTTTGGGTTTTTTAATGTATGTGTGTGTGTTTTATTTTATTAGTAAGAATTTGATTCAGTGCTTTGAGTTGGGAACAGAGGGGCAGGCTTCAGAATTTGTATCCTCCTTGTGATCCCTAACTTCTTTCTTCTCTTCCTTATTTCCTTTGTTCCTTCTTTCCTTCTTTCTTCCTTCCTTTCTACCTTCCTTCCTATATTCCTTCCTTCCTTCCTTTCCTCCTTCCCTCTATAAATGTTAGTTGACAATTGCCATGTGTCATATACTACACTACACATTAAGGATACAGCAGTGAACAGAACAGACAAAGTCTCTGTCCTCTTGAGGCTTCCACTGTTGTGAGGAAGACAAAAATACACATACAAATATGTAAGGTAATGGCAGATAGTAAGTCCAAAAACAGTAAATAAAGCAAAAGAGTAGGAGTGAAGTAGCATCTTGGAGAAGAAATTGAGGGAATTCTTCTCTGCATTTTATTTGAGTAGAGATTTGACTGAGCTAAGGAAGTGTGACAAGCAAATACATGAGGGCAAATTGGTTCAGGCAGAAGTAACAGCAGTGCAAAGGTCCTAAGGTTTGAGTATACTTCATGTGTTGGAGGAATCAAGGAAACCATTGTAGCTAAAGGAGAGTGAGTGAATGAGAGATTGGAGGAGGTACAGTCAGATGGAACCAGGAGTTGAGATCATAAAGTAGCTGATAGGACATGGCAAGGGCCTGGAAATACTTCTAAGTGTGTTGGGAAACTGGTAAAAGGGTCTGAGCAGGAGAATAACACCTGGCTTATGTTTTAAATGCTAGGTGTATGGCCCTGGAGCCAAACGCCTGTACATGAATTCCCAGCTCTAGGACATTTGTCAACTTACTTAATTACTCTGAGTCTCAGTTTCTTCATGTATAGAAGGGGGTTAATTACAATAACTCTATGGAAAGGTTGTGAAAATTTTACAAAAGGTAATTCAGGTAAAGCTCTTAGCACAATGCCTAATACATAGTAAATTCTCAATAAATATTATTTATAGTTTTTATCTTTAGTATTGTTGCATCATCATCATTAGTATTAAATGGGCATTTTAGAAGCCTCAAGAGGGAAAGAGACAACTGTGTCAGAGGATGCAGTAATTGAAAGGATGGAGCAGATAGAGAAACTATTGGATTATATGGTAGGAAATATTCTCTAACTACTGAAATAGTAATTTCAAAAATGGGTGAGGGCAAGGGTCAAATTAAAAATTTGCTTTTTTTATTTTTTATTGCATCAAGAGATATTTTGCATCTGATTTTACTTTTATTATATTTGCTTATCTTTTTTAAACAAAACTATAATGGTGCAAAAACCAAGTGGAATAATACATGATCTTTGACATAACTTCCATAACACATTTAGTAGTCTTGTCTAATTTACTGCAGAAGTGTTAAAAACAGGAATATGTGTGAAGCAATTAACCAAAAATATGTGATTACTTGCCCTCACATGGTCCTGAAGCTAGAGTACTGAATGCTATTTTAGTTGGATCTGTTTCTCTCACTTTATTTGTTAAACTTTTCATCAAAATAAATTTTATGATATATAGTCATTATCAGTGAATTATGGAATGTTTTTTATAGCTGTAGTTGATAAAGACAGTTCTATTTATTACATTTTTAGTTCAGATTCTAACATTTATTTTATGTTTAAAAGTATAGATCAGCCAAGAGTAATAAATTCAGAAAATTCGTACTGCCTCTGAATAATTCAGTAGGCTGAAAGTAAGCCTTTCCTCAATTTCCTATGAAGGCCAATTAGAAAAAAATGGAATTCCTATTTAGTTATGTTGTACTTTATTATGATACTGTCTGGAGCCAAGATAAGCTGTTAGGTTGCCCATATGAGTTTTATGAAAAATTAAAATGTAAGTCGTTTCAAGTAGGATCATAATACTTTTAAATATTTGGGTTTGATGACTTGGATTCAGGGCTGGAGGTGGGCAGGCGGATGTGTGTGGGGGGGGTGCAGCTTAGAGGAATAGAGTGATGTGAAATCCCATTAGCTAAAACTAGCTTGTAATGGGCTGAAAGAGGTTTTCACACCTGAAGTCATCCAGCCAGCCCATCATGCAGCCATTTTAGATGACCATTTGGAATGTCAGAGGAGCATGATCTCAGCCAGAGAAGACTATTACTGACTTACAGAAGACCAGCTCCAAATGGAAACCACATGAGGAAGTGAACAGTGTCCAATATTTAGCCAGAGTATGTCAGCATATTGATCAATGAAGATGTCTTTCATTATAGTGTTACTACAATTATTTTTAGTATTTATATTACTAAGCATCCAAGAGGGAATCATGTTTATTATTTCCTTTATATTTTGAGATTTACACATTAGGGAAAAAGAAAAGTTCAAGTTTAACTGTACACACATACACAAACACCTCTAAATTCAGTGTATATATGAATATGCATGCTTCTGCCAGGCCTGCTCTTTCAAGCCAAAAGTAGTTAAAAGCTCTCACAGTGGTTGGTGGTTGCAGAGTTCAAATCCTACCCCTTCCAACATCTAAAAGATGTCTTGTGTTGAAATCAGCCTTCATTTTGTTTAAGGGAAAGTACCAAAGGCAATGAATTGAAAGCTAATATTTGCTATACAAATAAGAGATATAGAAATATATATATATGAAGAGGTGTCAAGATGGTGGCATAAGTGGACTCTTAACTCACCTCCTCCCATGGACACAACAAATTTACAACTACTCCTGATAGAGAACTGAAAACCTGATACAAAGAACCCCCACAATAGGGGACAGTCCCAACTGGGATGGAAGAGGCAGAAATTCCTTTCTGGAGAGAAAAAAGCCACCTTCACAAGCTGCAGTGCTTCATGACCAGCTGGGAGCAATTCTAAGGTACACAGCTTTCCCTGGATGAGTGAGGGACCTTAACAGGGAGCATTACCACTATAAGCATCCTTTGGACTCAGCACAACTGAAATAAGTGTCATAATATCTTGCTTTGCTGCCTACTAACAACAACGGGGAATACCCCCAGAAAAGCTATAGGACATAAGTGAAAAAAAACTTGCTCTTAAAGGGCCCAGACACAAATTCACCTGTTTTGGAAAGCAATCTAAAATCACCAGAAAGAAAGGTGCACAGTCCTTTGGTGAAAAGAGACTCACCTGATAGCCTCTGGGTGCATCTTGGTGAGATGTGAGACCTCTCCAGGGACTGAGACATTAGCAGCAGACATTATTGTGACCTAGTACAGGTGTGCTGACACAGATGCTGGCAGATGCTATTTGAGTTCTTCCCCTGGCCTATCAACCCAGGGTCTGCTTCACCCACTAGAACACTGATTTAATCAAGCTCAGCCAGAACAGGCAGGTTGCCTTAGGGTATGGCCTCACCCAACAGCAAAGCCCTTGGGCAACTTGTGGGCCTGCATAGCCTGGGTGCCTGGATTCTCTGCAGCCAGATGAGTGGGTCCCCCTCTGCAGGTGGGGTGTACATGAGTAGTAGGTGGAGTCTATGGGGCATCTGCTGTGGGGTGATTGGGTCCAATTCAGGGGTGAGGCCACATGCACAGGACAGGACTGAGTTGATGGTATGTGTGGCCCTGTAGGTGGTGGGGCTTGTTGGCTGCAGAAGACTTGTACTTCTCCAAAAGCCACACAGGGGATTGGCACAACCTCCCAAAGACTGAAATAATTGGGCGCTCCCATGCCTAGGGTCAGCCCAACTCAGATGCAATACTGAGAGAGCTGACAAGAGCCTTACAGACCAGAGGCCTACAGCAATTGTAAGCCCTTGAGCCTAGCAACCAGCCATGCTGGGGTCCCACTCACTTTACAGAAAAACTGCAACAGGAGTGTGCTATCAGACCTTGTGTCCAACTGTGCTGGGGCTCCCCACACCTGGCAAAGTGACTGAAGGATCTATAGTAGCCACACAGAGCTGAGCATTACAACCAGCTGGCCAGGGGTTGAGCCTAACCTTCTTGGGCACCTGCAGCAAGAATAACCCTGCCTCAACAGAAGGACACACATAGTCCACACAGAGGCCACTCCAGGAACATTCGAAACTGGTGATGAGAGGGAAGCATACTGCTGGGCTTCATAAGGCATCTCTTATGTAAGGCCATGTCTCCAAGATTAGACTCACCTAATACATAGATATAAGCACAGAGAAAGAGGCAAAATGAGGAGGCAAAGGAATACATTCCAAGTAAGGGAATAGGACAAAACCTCAGAAAGAGAACTATATGTAACAGAAATAAGCAATCTACCTGACAGAGTCTAAACAAAAAGTCAAAAGTATGCTCACTGATCTTGGGAGAAGAATGGGTGAACTCAGTGAGAATGTCAACAAAGAATTGGAAAATATGAGAAAGAACCAAACAGAAATGAAGAATACAATACTGAAAATAAAAAAATCACTAGAGGGACACAACAGCAGAGTAGATGATATGGAAGAAGGGATTAACAAGCTGGATGAAAGACTAGAGGAAATCACACAAGCTGAACAGATAAAAGAAAAAAGAATGAGAACAGTCTGAGGGACCTCTGGGACATCAAACACACTAACATTTGTATTATAGGTGTCCCAGAAGAAGAGAGAGACAAAGGGGCAGAGAATCTATTTGAAGAGATAATAGGTGAAAACTTTCCTGACCTAAGGAAGGAAATAGACATCCAAGTACAGGAAGCACAGAGAGCAACAAACAAGATAAACTCGAAGAGTCCCATACCAAGATACATTATAATTAAAATGTCAAGAATTAAAAATAAAGAGAGAATCCTAAAAGCTACAAGAGAAAGGCAACAAGTTACATACAAAGGAAACCCCATAAGGCTATCAGCTGACTTCTCAGCAGAAAGCTTACAAACTAGAAGGGAGTGGCACAGTATATTAAAGTGCTAAAAGGAAAAAAACCTACAGCCAAGAATATTCTGACCATCAAGTTTATCATTCAGAATGGAAGGAGTTTCCCATACAAGCAAAAATTAAAAGAATTTATCACCAAGCAACTAGTTTTCCAAGAAATGCTAAAGGGACTTATTTGAGTGGGAAAAAGAAGACCACAAATAGTAATAAGAAAATTATTTTTTTAAAGTCAATAAAATCACTAGTAAAGACAAAAATACATTAAAGATAGCACATCAACCATCTATGAAGATAATATGAAGGTCAAAGACAAAAGTACTAAAATTACCTATTTCCATGATAAGAGGATAATGGATACACACATACAAGAAAATAGATTAGATATGATATCAAAAAAATAAAATGTGGTAGGAGGGGAATAAAACAGTAGAGCTTTTAGCAAGAGGTCAAACTAAAGAGACCATCAACTTAATATAGATTGCTATATACATAGGTTATTATAGATGAACCTCATGATAATCACAAACCAGAAACCTATAATAAGTACACAAAAAATTAAGAGAAAGAAACCCAAACATAATACTAAAGAAAGCCATCAAAGCACAAGGGAAGAGAGCAAGAGAAGAAGAAAGGAACAGAGAGTTACTAAAACATGCAGAAAAAAAGTAACAAAATGGCAATAAGCATGTATTTATCAATAGCTACTTTAAATGTCAGTGGACTAAATGATCCAATCAAAAGGCATAGGGTGCCTGATTGGATAAAAAAACAAGACCCATATATATGCTGCATACAAGAGACATAATTCAGAGCTAAAAATACTCACAAACTGAAAGTGAAGGTATGGAAAGATACTCCATGCAAATGTCAATGAAAAGAAAGCTGGGATAGCAATACTTATATCAGACAAAATAGACTTTAAAACAAAAACTGTAACAAGAGACAAAGAAGGGCACTACATGATGATAAAGGGAACAATCCAACAAAAGGATATAACACTTGTAAATATCTATGCACCCAACATAGGAGCACCTGAATATATAAACAATTATTAAAAGATGTAAAAGGAGAAATAGACAGTAACACAATAATAGTAGGGAACTTTAACACTCCACTTACGCCAATGGATAGATCATCCAAACAGAAGAGCAATAAGGAAACATTGGCCTTAAGTGACACATTAGACCAGATGGACTCAGTAGGTATATACAGAACATTCCATCCAAAAATCACAGAATACACATTCTTTTCAAATGCACATGTTACATTCTCCAGGATTGATCACGTATTAGGCCACAAAACCAGTCTCAATAAATTTAGGAAAATTGAAATAATACTAAGCATCTTTTCTGACCACAACAGTATGAAACTAAAAATCAACTACAAGAAGAAAATCAGAAAAGTCACAAATATGTGGAGATAAAACAAAATGCTACTGAACAATGATTGGGTCAATGAAGAAATCCAAAGAGAAATCAAAAAATACCTGGAGACAAATTAAAATGAAAATACAACATGCCAAAATCTATGGGATACAGCAAAAGTGGTTCTAAGAGGAAAGGTTATAGCAATACAGGCCTACCTCAACAAACAAGAAAAATCTCAAATGAACAACCCAACATTGCACCTAAAGGAACTGGAAAAAGAACAAAGCTCCAAATCAGCAGAAGGAAAGGAAATAATAAAAAACGAAGCATAAATAAATGAAATAGAGAGTAAAACAAACAAAAAAAAAAGAAAAGCAAAAATCAGCAAAACCAAGATCTGGTTCTCTGAAAAGATAAACAAAATTGACAAATCTTTAGCTAGACTCACTAAGAAAAAGAGAAAGCCTCAAATAAATAAAATCAGAAATGAAAGAGGAGAAATTACAACAGACACCTCAGAAATACAAAAGATTATAAGATAACACTATGAAAAGCTATATGCCAACAACTTGGATAATCTAGAAGAAATGGATAAATTCTTAGAATTGTACAACCTTCCAAAACTGAATCAAAAAGAAATAGAGCATTTGAATAGACCAATCACCAGTAAAGACATGGAAACAGTAATCAAAAACCTCCCCCAAAATAAAATTCCAGGACCAGAGGGCTTCCCTGATGAATTCTACCAAACATTCAAAGAAGACTTACCATCTCTCCTTCTCAAACTCTTCTAAAAAACTGAAGAGGAGGGGAATCTTCCTAACTCATTCTATGAAGCCAACATTACCCTGATAACAAAACCAGACAAGGACATCACAAAAAAAGAAAATTACAGCCCAGTATCACTGATGAACTTTGATGCAAAAATCTTCAGCAAAATACTAGCAAATCAAATACAACAACACATTAAAAAGATCATATACCATGATCAAGTGGGATTTATTCCAGGGATGCAGGGATGGTTCCACATCCACAAATCAATCAATGTGATTAACCACATTAACAAACTGAAGAATAAAAATCACATGATTATCTCAATAGATGCAAAGAAAGCATTTGAGAAATACAGCATCCATTTATGATAAAAACTCTAAATAAAATGGGTGTAGAAGGAAAATACTTCAACATAATAAAGGCCATATATGACAAACCTACAGCCAATATCATTCTCAATTAAGAAAAACTGAAAGCTATCCCTCTAAGATCAAGAACCAGACAAAGATGCCTATTTTCACCACTGTTATTTGACATAGTATTGGAAGTCCTAGCCAGAGCAATCAGGCAAGAAAAAGAAATAAACGGGATCCAAATTGGAAAGGAAGAAGTGAAACTGTCACTATTCACAGATGACTTAATTTTACAGATAGAAAACACTAAAGAATCCACAAAAAAACTTTTGGAAATTATAAATGAATACAGTAAAGTTGCAGGATACAAAATCAACATACAAATATCAGTTGCATTTCTATACACTAACAACAAAGTAGCAGAAAGAGAAATTAAGAATAAAATCCCATTTACAATTGCAACAAAAAGAGTAAAATATGTAGAAATAAACTTAACCAAAGAGGTGAAAGATCTGTGCATTGACAACTATAAAACACTTTGAAAAAAATAGAAGACACAAAGAAATGGAAAGATACTCTATCCTCCTGAATTGGAAGAATTAACATAGTTAAAATGTCCGTACTTCCTGAAGCAATCTAAAAACTCACTGTAATCCATATCAAAGTTCCAACAACATTTTTCACATAAACAGAACAAAGAATCCTAAAATTTATATGGAACAACAAAAGACCCCAAATAGCCAAAGTAATCCTGAGAAAAAAGAACAAAGCTGGAGGTATCACAATTCCTGATTTCAAAATATACTACAAAGCTATAGTAACCAAAACAACATAGTACTGTCACAAAAACAGACACATAGATCAATGGAACGGAATCAAGAGCCCACAAATAAACCCACACATCAATGGACAGCTAATTTTCGACAAGGGAGCCAAGAACATACCATGGGGAAAAGAACATCTCTTCAATAAATGGTGTCGGGAAAACTATACAGCCACATGCAAAAGAATGAAAATAGACTATATTCTTACACCATACACAAAAATTAACTCAAAATGGATTAAAACTTGAATGTAACACCTGAAACCCTTAAACTTCTAGAAGACACATAGGCAGTACGCTCTTTGACATCCGTCTTAGCAGCATATTTTCAAGTACCATGTCTGACCGGGCAAGGGAAGAAATAGAAAAAATAAACAAATGGGACTTCATCAAACTAAAAAGCTTCTGCACAGTAAAGGAAAGCATCAACAAAATGAAAAGACAACCTAACAATTGGGATAAGATATTTGCAAACCATTTATCTGATAAGGCGTTAATATCCAAAAATATATAAAGAAATCATGGATCTCAACAGCAAAAAAACTGACAACCCAATTAAAAAATGGGCAAAAGATCTGAACACACATTTCTCCAAAGAAGATATACATATGGTCAACAGGCACATGAAAAGATGTTCAACATCATTAACTATTAGGGAAATGCAAATCAAAATTACAATGAGGTATCATGTCGCTCCGGTCAGAATGACTATAATTAACAAGATAGGAAACAACTGTTGTGGAGGATGTGGAGAGAAGAGAACTCTCACACACTGCTGGTGGAAGTGCAAACTGGTGTAGCCACTATGGAAAACAGTATGGAGAATCCTCAGAAACCTAAGAATAGAACTACTGTAGGATCCAGCTATTCCACTGCTGGGTACTTATCCAAAGAACTTGAAAACACAAATGCATAAAGATACCTGTGCTCCTATGTTCATTGCAGTGTGGTCCACAATAGCCAAGACTTAGAAGCAACCTAGGTGCCCACCAAGGGAAGAATGGATAAAGAAGATGTGGTATATAGACACAATGGAATACTACTCAGCCATAAGAAAGGATGAAATCGGGCCATTTTTGATAACATAGATGGACCTTGAGGGTATTATGCTAAGCGAAATAAGTCAAAGGGAGAAAGCCAAATACCGTATGATTTCACTCATAAGTAGAAGATAAAAACAATGACAAGCAATCACATAGAGACAGAGATTGGATTCATGGTTACCAGAGGGGAAGGGGGGAGGGAGGAGGGCAAAAGGGGTGATTAGGCACATATGAGTGGTGATGGATTGTCATTAATCTTTGGGTGGTGAACGTGATGTAATCTACACAAAAATCTAAATATAACGATGTACACCTGAAAATTTTTATGTTATAAACTAATGTTATCACAGCAAAAAAAAAGAAATATATATATATTTTCTATATATATATATTTCTATAGATGTATGATTGATATATATAGATATATGTATATCTATATAGGAAAAAGCAGATGGAAAACTTTATTTTATAAGTTTTTTGACAATCAAATATTTTTATTTCTTTCAGATTTGAGATATAATTGACGAATAAAATTGTAAGGTATTTAAAGTGTACATTGTGAAGATTTGATATATGCATACATTGTGAAAGAATTACTCCCATCTA
Organism: Equus quagga; assembly: GCF_021613505.1. Classification (NCBI taxonomy): domain Eukaryota; kingdom Metazoa; phylum Chordata; class Mammalia; order Perissodactyla; family Equidae; genus Equus; species Equus quagga. The sequence goes on from NC_060271.1 coordinate 98,164,046, forward strand.
GTTAGAAAACTTCAAATAGGAAACTTTTTGTTTTTATGACAAGATTATATACAACAGAAATAACTTCTTTCAGGAATATTGTTGCAGAATAATGATACCTTGGAGATGCTTGAGAAGTGAGCAAAAACAATAGGCATTGAAGCCTGGGGTAGGGAAGTCGAGGGGGATCTTCCCATTTTCAGAAGAAAACGCTTTCTTTTTTTCTAAGTAATTGAATTTCCCAGAAAGCAAAGAACTCTACACATATTACTGTACATATATTACAGGGTACCATGGATACCCTTGTACTCTTTATTCACCATAAAGAGATTCATTACTAAGGCAAGTCTATAGATGAGAATTAGAAATACAACTTATTATCAGATAGGTGTAAAAATTAGTGATTTACCCATCAGAATGCAGCGATGTTGCACAGAAACTTACATTGAAGAGAAGTGTGAATTGTTAGAATGAAGAAATTGTATGACAAAAGCGGGACCACAACCTAGCAGGTTTTTAAAAATTTTAGTCTTTATTGAGTCCATTAGGTACTGTGTGAGCACTGGAGGCTTGGTGTGATGAGTATTGACATCATATCTGTACATCCTTGAATATTCTTTGAGAATCCTTCTTGAACAACAATCAAATAAATCTCTGTGTTACTTTTGTTGGGTGAACTTTTCTAGTTTTCCACTTGAGGCTTTGCTATTGAATTGCAGCTACGTTTGGGAGACAATTTACAGTGATTGATTTAACAAGATTGAGGTCCCACAATAAATATACTAGGCCTGGAATTGCTATCTGATACTCAAGATGAGGCATATTTGGAATTAACCTACTATTTCATCATTAATATATAGCTTATCTTAGGCTACAGGCTTTCAATATTAAAGCACTAAAACCTTTGCTGAAAATTCTGTATAAAACTTTAAAAGCAAACCTACATACCTACAGCAAAATAAAATAAAATAAAATAAAGACCACACGATTTATTTGATCCTCGATGTCCTAACTTTATTACATGTTAGTTTCCTTTTCCATCTTCTCCCCCAGCTGAATTCTGGTAGGCTATCAACCTCATCTTTTACTTTTTATTGATGTTCTTAGTTGTCGATGCCAACCCAGTGGTTTTTAAAAAATTTATACTTATGCTTCTCTCTATAGTTATGCTGCTAAACGGACCTGCTAAATTCTTTAATTCAAAGGAATGCATGCTCAACTAATAAACTCTGAAAATATTTAAGTAGAAAACATTAGTTATCAGTCTGATTTTATAGTTAGCTTGACACTTGGACCAGGAAATCCATTGCTTGAATACCTTCTCTGAATAGGCTAGAAATTGAGAAATTTATACTCAGTGTGAATTTGTCATCTTTCAAATGTTACAATCCACAATAAGAAATGGATATAGAATTAGAAATAAATTTAAAAATCATAAACATTTTATGAGATCCTTACTTAATGTTTTTCGTAAGGCAAAAAATACTTAATCTCTTGCTTCATGATCTTCTAGCTCTTTCCTAAATATGTTTCCTTGTTAAAATTCTACTCTGGTATCTTGAAGAAATTGATAGTGTTACCTTATCACTTAGTATTTTTGGTTATCAGCTTTAATTGGTTAGAAAACTAACTACTGGAACATTGCCTTCTAAGATTAAACAATTATTTTCAGTGCTGTAACAATTATTTTCAGTGCTGTAACAATTATTTTCAGTGCTGGAACTCCTCTTTTATGTCCTAAATGTTTTCTGTGAATATAGAAATGTATAGTCTTGTCTTTAGTTAGAAAATTGAGTAAATGTCCAATTAATTATTAGTGGAAGTGGGACCAATTTAAGAAAATCTATTTTATGCAAAGATAAACTTAACTTAAAATGTGTAAGAAAGGTTAGGCATTCATGATAGAATTTTTAACTTTCAAAATAATTCATCCTAGAGTTTCATTAAAATATGATGATTTCTTAAATATGCTTGAAGGGTGACTCAACATGCAAACGTTTCAAAAATAACAACTAAAGAAAGTATTATATCTACTCATTCATTTTTATGAACATATCTATAAACACATGCATGCTTGTCAAGTCTGGGAGCTTAATTGCTAATTAGATGGGTGGTCAGGACGTACTAAAATTATGTCAAAACACCTTTTTTCCCCTCCATGTGATTCTCTAGGCAGTGGCACATTTTTCTGAGTATCTAACTTGCATATTTTGTTATACAAAATATATATTTTGAATACACAAACCAATACACATATGTAATGTTTGAAATTTAACAGACAGAAAAAGATCTAAAAAGCCACTTGACTTTAACATGGTTTTGTTTTTCTTTAATGGTGCATCATCCTGTACCTAACTTGTATGTGTGTCTTGCCTTTTTGCTCTTTTCAGTCAATGAGTTTAGGTTGTTCGGCATCCTTATCTATGATAATATGATTTCATATTCTTCTTTCGCAAATTCAGAATTCTTTCCCATTTTCTTTCCCACTCTTTCCCATGCCTTTCTTTCAAAGTAAGATCCATTCAACACTTGGTGCCTTACCTTGCAGCTCTGGCAACACTCATCCACTCATACTACTTTGTAACCTCCCACGGGGATTTTCCACTTCATGCTTTTCTTTGTTCAAAACATTTTTCCTCCTGGAAATATTCTCACCAAATCTCGTGTAGCTAGCCATCTCAATCTCATTACTTCAGACTCAGCTTGCACAAAAATGCTCAGGTTTCTGTGCTCCCTATTAAATTACTACCTTCTCCTGTACAGATATCACAAGATATTTATCTCCGTATTCCCAGGGCCAATAACAGTGCCTGACAAGGAGTATATACCCAGTAAGTGTTTTTAGTTAGTTGTGGCTTTAAATTCATGATCCTTCTCTTGAAGGTGATATTGGGTTAACATTCAGCTTTTCTATATTAGTAAAGTAGATTAATTACTAATCAGAAAGGCAGACAGGTTTTCAGAAATAAAGGTTTCCTTGAAAAGAAAACATTTTTCTTACCATGTGGTTCTTTAGGTAGTCCCATCTTTTGTCGCACGTTTACTTTTCATAGAGGTATTTAATATATAAGATAAGCTACTTTGCTTGAAGTTCAGAGAGTCTCTTATTAGAAATTCAGAGAATAGCCTCCCATATATATAGATACGGTCTATATTTTTGTTTTAACCTCACCTGGAACCATAACGGTGTGTAGAAACTGAGCCCAAAATATGAGTCACTGTTTTCCAGATCTTTTATTGTTTGTCTAATCATACCCAAACAATGGCAACATTTTTAAATTAGTTGCACTGTTTTAATTTTTTGCAACTTAAAAAATTACTATGGAATTTTTTAAACATACACAAAAAGAGAGAGAACAGGACAACTAATCCTTTATAAATCCATCGCTCAGATTCAACAGTTATCAAGATTTTCCAACATTTGCTTCATATGTCCTTTTTCTTCTTTTGTTCTTTGCTAAAATATTTTAAAGTAAATTCCAGACTTCATGACGTTTCACCCACGCATTCTTCAGTACGCATCTATAAGGACACTTTCTTACGTAACCACAATGCCATTGTTAAACATAAAATAAGTAATTTCTTGATATCAACAGGCAATTCATGCTCATATTTCTAATAATATTTTTTTAAAAATCAACATATTTAATAGTTATTTTTTCCAGTAAGGGAGAAAAAATGTTCATTCTTTACTTTTGAGGGTCATGTCTCTCAAGACTTTTTAATCAAAAGCTGTTGCCTCTCTCCTCTTTTCATGTTATTGACTTCACAGAAGCTGAATCACTTCCCCTCTTGAGTGTATCCCATTTAGCTTTGTCTAACTTCCTTTTGGTGTGGTTTAATTTGTTTCTCTCTTCTTTATATCTCCTGTAAATAGAAGTTAATGATAGGGTCTTGATTAGATTCAAGTTTACTTTTTTTGGTGAAGAACACTTCATGTGATCTCATATAAAGATAAAAGTAATCTCTGCTTGTCCCACTTTTCAGTAATACTAAGATTGATCAGAGGATTCAGGAAGTAGTAGATTGATCCTATCATTATGAAGTTTACTATCAATTTTTCATTGTATTTTTTTCATCCATTGATAATGATTGCCTGATCAATTACTTCATGAGAGGTTGAAAATGGTGATTTCTAGTTCTATTATTCTTCCATATTATATACTTATATGTATGTATATATATACACACACACATAGATAGATAGATAGATAAATAAATATAAATATATATAGTCCTTATTAGCTTGGGCTATTTGGTTGCTAAGAAACGCAATTTATAAAGGACAGACAAGGTAAATTTTTACAACTTTCCTTTTGTCATTTCTCTGACTAAGATGTTGATGCTCTAGCTACTTCCAGTCATGACCTTGGTGGTTTTGTTTTCTGTTTTGTCTTCCCTACCCCCTTATGTAACATTATGAACACATGAATTTTTATATATTCAGTCTGTTACAATCAATTGCATTCATTATCTTTTTTCATGTGCAAATTGTCTCAAATTCATCCAAGAGATTTCCTCCATGTTTGTTCCACTGTCCCTTAAACAGAATCCGTTTGTTTTTGATAGTTTTCCTGCTTTCTGTTACAACTAGATATTCCAGGCTCATCCTGTATATTTTCTATCTCGGATCTGGGATCATTCATTACTTCAAGGAATTCTGGTTTCTTATGGTATTTGAAGACCACAATCTGGGCATAGATGTGCTCGTTGCTATTGAGCAGTCATTACTTTAAGGAATTACTAAGAAACAAGTATTATTGAGGAAAAAACTCAAGTTCCTACCTATATTTCCAATTCCAATTTAATATTGCAGTACTTTTATTTAACATTTGGATTTTACAATTATATTTTTTTCTCTTAAGTTGAATTTTATTCCTTAACAAAATCACTTGTTTGCATTAATCTATAACATATACAAAGTAGTTTCAAAATTCTAATATCAATATTACCACGCTTAATTAGACTACTGAGTGAAGTACAAGACTTCTTTAGAGTTCCGTTTGTCCTTAGAGTATTTCCCACTAGGTCCATACAGCCAAAATAATATATTCTAAAGTTGCTTTAAAAAATTCTTATCTGTGTGGTTTATTACAATTAAGTTCTTTTTTTGTTCAGTTTGATTTAATTTTTAGATATTGTTTCCTGTTTTTCAGCACATCTTATTTTACATGCTTTAAAACACTTATGAATTCAAAACTATAACAGGTTATTTTTTTTTTAAATCTTGCTTCTTGGGGCAGACTGGTGGCATAGCAGTTAAGTTTTCACATCCACTTCAGTGGCCCCAGGTTTGCGGGTTCAGATCCCAGCGACAAACTTACATACCATCATCAAGCCATGCTGTGGTAGCATCCCATGTGCAGAGTGGAGGAAGATTGGCACAGATGTTAGCTCAGGGACAATCTTCCTCAAGCAAAAAGAGGAAGATTGGCAACAGATTTTAGCTCAGGGCTAATCTTCCTCACCAAAAAAAAAAAAAAAAATCTTGCTTCTGTACTGTTCCCTCTACCCAATTCCTCCTACTTTCTATAGATAACCATTTTTATTAATTTTTGGTTTATGTTTTTAGCGTTTCTTTTTGTAAAACTAAGCTTATATATATTTATATATAACTTCTTTCTTTCACCAAAAGTAGAATATTTCATATACTATTTTACATCTTGCTTTTTCGATTAACAGTATATAATGGAGATCACTCCTTATCTTTGCCTAGAGAGCTCCTTCATTCCTACATACTGTTGCAGTGTTTCAATGTGTTGATGTACAAGAATTTGTTCAGTCGTTTATTTTGTGATCATTTGGGTTATTTCCAAACTTCCACTATTATGAATAATAATGCCAGAATAAAACACTTCAGCATGAGTCTTTCATATTTGCCAGTGTATCTTGGTAGAGGTACTTAGACACAGGATTGCTAAACCAAAAGGTGAAGGCATAAATTATTCTTCTAACTATTGCCAAACTGTCCTCAATAAAAGTTGAGGTTTTCTATTGGTATTTTCTATTCCCAAGAACAGTGTTTTGACAGTGTGGCGCACCACTGCATGATAAACAATGAATTGAATGCCATGAAGGGACTTACTCAAGCTTCCTTTTGTAGAACTTTTTGTTACTTTCACCGTAGAAGTATCAAAATCACACTATTTTCACTTGGTCTGGGTTTTCTGGTAACTGGTTTCCTGGTTAGTCGAGTAGGCAAGTTTTAATTCTGAAGCAATTTTCCAGAGACTTGGTTCAGATGGCATTTGGTTGTTTAAAATGTTGATGTCCAAGAGTTAGTCTCTTTTATTTAGTGGCCAATTCAAGTCTCTCTTTATTTTCCAGCTTCCGTTCAGATGACTGGCTGAGCAAAAGCTCTTCGTATTACTTCAAACGGTTTTATTATAGATTGTATGTGATGGATGGTTTTGCCCTCCCTCTTATTTCTAAAGCATTAAACAAAGGTTGATATTGAATTCCTATTCCTTGAAATAAAACTCTTATTTATTTTTTCATCACTCTGCTAAGAAGCAAAGATTTTATGAATGACCATAAAGGGAAAATATTAATTTCCCTCCTAGCTTTTCTTTTAATTCTGACTTTCAATTTCCCCAGCATGTCTCAGGGCAAAACTACATTCTGAGTCTCACGTATTATAAGTAGGAGATAGGTCATTTTGGGGATGCATTTCTTGATAAGCTTTGGGAGGGAAAACACTTTTACAGAAAACAAGAGGAAGACACCTAGTCAATTGAACCTGATCTCTTTCTGCATCAGTGGGCTTTATTTTTGCTTTGTTTTCTAATATTTCTTTCTGTTGTACCCGTTACAAAGAAGGAAGGTGGGAAGCAATTAGTGATTTCTCCTTCTCTGTCTATAAAACCCTTATCTGGTGGCAAGCATGTTTCTTGAAGAGAAAGGAGAAAATCACTGTTTATTTTCAGAGATGACAAGACAAAAGCCTTAAGTCTGTTCTGTGCTCATAACTTCATTCGTGACAAGCAGTAAACCGGAACAGAGAGGAACACACAGGAAGATCTTAATAAACAAAACTGCCATGAGTACAAGATGAGTTTTGATCCCACCTCTATTCAAAGACAAAATAAATAAGTTTACCATGTGTTTCAAAATGATCTTTGTCATAAGTTTGATATTAAGGATTAATCCTAGGAAGAAGAAACTGATAATTAAAGAATGAATAATAATAATATATAACCTTTTGCACTAATTAAACATGGTATTCAAGAAGACTAAAGCTTGTTTATTTCTTATTCACATGTGATTTTGTTTTGTATAATATTTCTTCAAAAAAATTGACCATGTGCCCTTTTGAAGACCAACCGAAAGACACTGATCTATGCCTCTATTAAGCAACTGGGCAGAGTTTATGTTTCATTAACTGAAGTGTAAATACTGAGAATATCAAGTTAAATAGCTAACCATCAACGATTAATATCAAACGGGAAATTATTTAATAACACACAATATTATGTACCAAAAGGCAATTTGACAGCATGAAAACTACTTAAATATTAGGAAAGAGTTACCTTTTGAAAAGATTTATTGGTAGTTTGTAGAAATGTACTCTTTTTGAGCCCAGTTTGCTTATTTTAAACTTTACATATAAAATCTGTTTGTGTATTTCTTATTAATATATTAATGTTTTTGTAAATTTTTTATTGAGAATGAATGTATTTTATTTCACTGCTTAAATTGATGAGACCATTAGATGTGCCTTAAATAATCACTGAAAGCAACAAGCAGTTATGAAACATTTGCCATTTCTCTTTTTGATCATTGAACAATTACTCATGTTTCAAAACTGACTTCCCCAAAAGAAACTTTCTAAGGTGCTGGATGTTCCCCGTTCTCATCCCCACTCTCCTAGCTGTATTAGTTAGTTGACCTTGGCACTAACACTGTTAACAAGTAAGGAAGTTATTGTTACGAACTAAGAGTGGGGTGGTCTGCCCTCCACAAGACATGCCAATAGTCAAGAGGCAAGGTAGTAGGAGAGAAAGGACTTTTTATTACAGCTTGCTAGCAAGGAGGAAGATGACCAACTAATATCCGAAAGAACCATCTTAAGGAGGACACAGAATCTTGAAGCAGTTATATAGGCCAGTGGGTTATAGGGGAGAGGGTTAGGAAATGCTGAGCCCCGTGGTGCTGCAGACTGGGAGTTGCCACATTAGATGTTTCAGTTGTCATGGATATCAGCATAGAATCTCTGTCCAGAGGCCATCACATTCCTGAAGAACTCAAAAGAACAAAGTTATCATCTTATCACAGGTGGGAGGGGCCATAAAATCTACAGAGCCTGCACATACCCTGAGACAGACTCTTACTTATCTAGGCAAACTAAAGCTAAGATTCAAAGGGGCTCATGAGTCAGGGTTATTCAAAGTTCCAACGTGGCTTTCTTCTACAAGATGTCTTCTCTTACGCTAACTTTGTGTTGAGACAGTATCATCAGTTGTTAGTGTGTCAGATTAAAGCCTCTTGCAACACGAAGAGACCTGAGACTGAACCAAACTACCAAACAGTTTTAACTACTTCCTTGAAAAATTAGTATCCATATTGGTGAAAACTTAATCTTTAGAATGAGGTTTGAGACAAGTCTAAGTCATAAATACATCCTATGCTTCATTCAGTCACAAAAGGGAGTCTTTTGGGAACTCATTGCCTGTAAGTATTTGTCAGTTCATCTCCAAGACAACCATCTCTAAACTAAGCTTTGTGTCTAAGTTTACCAAGACGTCTTCTAAAGGTGAGTTTGTCACATGCCTGGATCACCTTGATCCTATTTAACTCGTGTATTTGCATTTCCAATACAAGGAAGCCATGTCTAAGGTGAGATAATGTTTATAAGAAGCATTTTGTGAACTGAAAAGCAGTATATAAAAGTTAGTTAATATGCAATCATGAGTACTTTTTATTATTTAACCTTTTGAAAATTATTTTTTTGGTTTTTTTTGTAAGGAAGATTGGCCCAGAGCTAACATCTGTTGCCAATCTCCCTCCTTTCTTCTTTTTTCTCCCCAAAACCCCAGTACATAATTGTATATCCTAGTTGTAAGTCATTCTAGTTCTTCTGTGTAGGATGCCACCACAGCATGGCTTGATGAGCAGTGTGTAGGTCCACACCCAGGATCTGAACAGCGAACCCTGGGCCGCTGAAGTGGAGCACATGAACACCACCCGGCTGGCCCATTTAACTTTTTAAAATTTTAACTTCCAAGTATTGAGCTTTGTTCTGGTACACAGTTAAGTTACTTGGAAGAGTTTGATCCCTTTTAGGTTTGCTCCTAGTCTCTGATCAACAGAATCAGAAGAGCCTTTAGTCTTGGGCTAATTTGTCCCCAGTACTGAGTATTCTACCTGATGCTCTGAATATTAGTAGATTTTTTCACCCTGGTTGTGAATTTGAACTATTTCCAGCCCTATGAAAACTTTAGGCATTGTTCCACCACTCCCTTATAGCAGTTCTTTCCTCAGCTTTGGGTAACTCAGATCAACACACCTGCTACATGTTCAAAGGGCTCCTTGGCACCTCCAGGACTTCTTGGCTGTGATGCTCTCTTGCCTCCAGACCTCTGCCCTGTGAGTTCTAGCAGCTTTGCTTCCCTGAATGCTCACCAGGTTTACTCAACCCAGGGAGACCAGCAGGCTGTGTTTGGCTTCCCTCTTCCTCTTTGCAGCCGGGAAACTCAGCAGGCAATAAAAACTGGGTGATCGTAGGGCTCACCTCAGTTTTTCTCTTCTTTCAAGAATCACTCTTTTATGCAGCCTGTTGTCCAATGTCTGAAAAGCATCATTTCATATATGTTGTCTATTTTTTTAAATTTGTTCAAGGTGGAAGGGTAATTTCAGTCCCTTTTACTCCATTATGACCGAAAGAAAAGGTCTCCAGTTTCCTATTAATGTTGTATTATATCTGCAAATATTTTCTTAGATAGGCAAATTTATCAATATTTATTTTACGATTTTTGCCTTTAGTGTCATAGATAGAAATCTTCCCTTTCTGTAAAATTACATAAATATTCTCCTCCACTTTTCTTAGGGCTTCCATAATCCCAGTTTTTAATATAGCCTTTAAACCACCAGGAACTTTGTTGTAAGTATGAGGTGGGATGAGATTTTTATATATTTTTTGTGGTAATTTAGTTATTCTCAAGCCATTTTTGAATAATTTATTCCTTTATAACTGTTAAAAAAAAAAGTTGTTTTTATCACTTCATTTATTTCCTACAAGTACATTTAGGTCTCTTTCAAGATCGACAATTTTGGTTCATTAATGAGTTTGTGTATTCTGACATCACTCATATGCAGCATTTTTTATTATAGAATTATAATATACTTTAATCTGAGTTTTAGTCTGCACCTTGTTATTTTTTTTTTTTTGGTAGAATTTCCCAAATAACTTTTACTTTTATTCTGTTTCATGAATTTTAGATAAGCTAGCCATTTTCCTTTATTGATCAACCATTACTGGATATTTGGCATCAGATAAATATAAGTTCTAGAGCTTTCCTTCTTTCCCTATCTACTTTAGTTATTGAATTGATTAAGATTTGGAGTTCTTTTGTAGGTTTGAATGAACTTGTCTGCAAAATTATCTGAGACCATCACGTTGAGGAAGTGGAAAAGATAAGAACATAAGCTTCTTTGTTTTTTTTTGTTTTATTTTTTAGAACGCTTGCATTATCTTCCAAGGTTATTGTTCCGTTTGTTCTTCTACCCCTTCTTGAGTTAATTTTGGCAACCTGTATTTTTGTAGAAATTAATTTATTTTATACACATTTTAAATGTGTAATTATAGAATAATATATAATTATAGAATATTATAATATTTCTCATATAATAAAAAAAATTTTTTTGAGGAAGATTAGTCCTGAGCTAACTACTTACTGCCAATCCTCCTCATTTTGCTGAGGAAGACTGGCCCTAAGCTAACATCCATGCCCATCTTCCTCTACTTTATATGTGGGACACCTACCACAGCATGGCTTTTTGCCAAGCAGTGACATGTCAGCACCCGGCATCCGAACTGGTGAACCCCAGGCCTCTGAGAAGTGGAACGTTCAAACTTAACCCCTTGCCACCGGGCTGGACCCCCAAAAGATTTTTGTGTGTAGGTTATTATATCCCCTCTCCTTCTTTAATTTTTTTTTCTTTTTTTGAGGAAGATTAGCCTTGAGCTAACATCTGCCACCAATTCTCCTCTTTTTGCTGAGGAAGACTGGCCCTGAGCTAACATTCGTGCCCATCTTCCTCTACTTTATACATGGGACGCCTGCCACAGCATGGCTCGCCAAGCGGTGCCATGTCTGCACTGGGGATCCAAACTGTCGAACCCCGGGCTGCCGAAGCAGAACGTGCGAAGTTAACTGCTGTGCCACTGGGCCGGCCCCTCTTTTAAATTTTTTTAGAATTTTATTTTCTGTTTCTTTATGAAACCAGGTAGTAGATTATCTATTTTTATTGATTTTTACATCATATTGTGAGTTGAATTTTTATGCCAACACTATTCCTCCTTTTGTTTTTGAGGGCATTCATTATTCCATTATTTGCATTGAAAATAAGCTTTTTATCCTTCTACTCATTATTAGATTTGAAGATTTTTTCCTCTCCTTTTCGCAAACTATCTTTTTCTCCTGCTCTCTTCTTCTCTCTTTCTTTATGTTTTTCTTGCTTTTAAATATATTTTCTTGTGCCATGGATAAGAAAATGGTATCAGACTTATATCCCATCATAAATACCTATAAAACTGGGCAAAGTAAACAAAACATCTATTTCCAGACATTGGACAGCAGGACTAAGTGCTGGAAGAAAAAGGAAGCAAATGAGGCGAGCCCCGTGACAGCCCCAGTTTACCATGTGAAGGAACTTTCCAGGTCACAGCACAGAGGTGGAGAGCACAAGCAGAGCATGGTAGACTAGCTGGGTTGAGAGAGAGAGATCAAAGCTTGGGCAGACTGAGGCAGCTAAAATCTGAGGGGCAGAGAAAATGAAACTACACAGGAAAAGAGCTCCACGGCTGTCCCCTCAAGTCCATAAATAGACTAGGTAGTTACTCATCAATTCGATTATTTCCTATCAAAAATAGCTCTTGGATTTATTAGTGTAACTAATTTGTTTCTTTATTAATTTTTTAATTTTATCTTCATCAATTACTTTCCCCACTTTCCTTAAATTATTATATTCTATTTCTAATATCTTGGAGACAATATTAGTGTTTTCTGAGCTAATACAAAAAGTTAGATTGTCAAATCAGGTGTCCACAGGTCAAAGATCTTGCTCAGGATCAAGCTTCACTGACAATTTCAAGGATACAGGGACTCCAAAGGACCCTGACAAAGTAGGTAAAGGTCTGGGACATGAAGAGTGATTTCTCAGACACTTTCTTCTCACATCAAACGTGCACTTTCTGTTCCAGAATAGTAGATGAGGTCCCTAAATGGAGTTCACAAGTTACTTCGCATAGCAGGAGGAACATTTAAGTTAGGTAAAAATCTCTATTTTATACCTAGAGAGTTGTGTAGCTTGTATGTTATTTTCCACTGAGACATGCCTCATTTTTCTGTAGATTTTTGTCTTTATTTACTCTAAGTAGCCTTTAGCTAGTGATATTCTCCTAAGAAAATCTATAGATAAGGTTCTTCCTCCCAGCAAATATTTGTCTGTTTACCCAGAGGTCTAGTTGACAAGGAGAGTAACCAAATCACCTGCCTTTTTCCCCCTCTGGTTGTGTCCCTCCACTGAAAGAAGTGAATGAATCACAAGCCAGCTGACTTGATTCTTTCCTTTGCACTCTCTGTCTCATTTAGTGATGAAATAATGCAGCAGTATTATTTTTCCTCCAAGGAAAATGTTAGCCGTATATTTTATATATTCTCATCATAATTAAAATTATATTAATATAATTAATAATTATAATTTATCACTATTCTATTTTCTAAATATTGTGTTAAATAATAGTTGGGATTTTTGCTTTGAGTCGAGCTGTTAAAGTATATTTTTAATTTTATTTCCAATGTCACTTTATCATATTGTTATTAGAGAACATAGACTATACAATTTTTACTTTGTGACTTTACACATGAGCAGTTTTTATAAGTAATTTGTGGGGTATTTCTTTAAAGAGATAGTCTCTGTAGGATATGGAATTTAATATATAGTTGTGACATTAACTTTATTGAAATAACGTTCAGATTCTCTACCTCTACATATCATTCTTGACTCTGGCTGCACACCGCAATCTCCTGGGAGGTTTTTATAAGTCAACAATGTCTGAGATCCACCCCAAAGTAATTAGAACCAAATCTGTGGAGGGGGAGCCCGGCCTGTGCTCATTTGGAGCTCCCCAAGTGACGCCTATCCAGTCTAAGGTTTTACAACCACTGCTCCACATCCTTTTTTTGGTTTATTCTTTTTTCTTTGTTAAGAACAGAGAAAAAGCATGTTAAAATCTCCCACTAATTTTAGGTACTGTCAATTTTTTCTTGTCAGTCATATATTTTTCCTTAAATGTTTCTGTACTCTTTTGTGATTTGTTACATGTTCATTATAGAGAAATCACTCATGTAGATTTTTAATTGATTCAATGCTTTATTTTTAATCATATATTTTACTTTGAGCAAAAATATTTCAAATTGTCGCCTTTTAATTGCGTGTGTGTGCTTTATATTTTTCATTTGTTTCTTTCATACTTCCTGAATCATACTTCTTTGTGTGTACTTTCAGTAAATAATATTTAGATGAATTTATTTTTTTAATCCTATCTGCTCATCTTTTTTCTTCTCTTAAGTGAGTTTTTCAATTTATATTGATCATTCTATCAGACATGGTTTTGGACCAAATTTTAAAAAATAAAATGAAGACTTGAGATAAGTACCAACACACTGAAAATTTGCAGCATTTGAGACCACTTTTGCCCTTGGGGCACTTACTGATCCTGGATGTGGCTGAGAGGCTGAGAAGAAGAGAAGTTCAACAGAATTGAGGCTCCAGGGGGAGCAAAAATTAGAATGCAGTACTCAACAAAAAGGGGAGGTGCTGACAGGCTATATGTCAGGCACAAATGTAGAGAGGAAATAGGCAGCTCCCTCAGGATCAAAGGACCAGCTTTATTTCAATAATAATGATGGCTTGTAGAATTTTAATTCTCTCTCCATTTCAAATTCCACAACCATCATTATTATTATTAGTGTTATTGTATACATTTAATGTTCTTTTAGAATTATCCAGTTTACCCTTATTGCTTTGCGTTCATTCTCACAACTCTAAGTTTTCACCAGGGATCAATTTTCTTCTGCCTGAAGTATAGTTTCTTTGATGGTGGCTGATTCTCAAAATTTTGTGTGTCTGAAAATATGTCTTTTCACCCTCATTTATGTGGGGTATATTTACTGGGCATAGACTTCTAGGTTGGCAGCTGTTTTCTATCAGCTTCTTTAGGATTCAATCTTATAATCTGCCTTCTACTGTCCCTTTTGAAATGTCAGCTGATAGGTTTATTATTTCTTCTTTTTAAGTATTATGTCTTTTTTTCTGGCCTCTTTAAGATTTTCTTTTCTTTTTGGCTTTTGGCGGTTTTACTATGCCCAGTCTAAGTGTTGTTTTCTTTCTTTATCTTGCTTGGGGTTTGTAGTGCTTCTTGAGTCTGTGGCTTGATGTTGTTTGCAAGTTAAGGAAAATAAATGACTATTATTTCTTCAAATATTGACCTTTCCATTCTTTCTCTACCCTCCCTCTGGGATTCTAGTTACGTATGTGCTAGACCTTTCACCATGACCTATATGTCTCTTATGTTTTTCTCTGTATTTTTAATTTGTGGGTGTATGGTTTCATGCTTCCTTCTGGCTATTTCTCATCATGTTTTTAACATTTCATATGAAAGTTTTAGAGATAAGTTGTGTCTTAGTATGATGTTATTGTTTTGCAGAGAGAAATTCTGTTTGCTTCTGGCAGACAGCTAGAAGTTACAAAAATGCAAGATTAGCCTCATGCAGCCAGGAACTGAAATGAATCAACATCTGAACCTGGAGTTATGGTTTCAAACCCTTGCTTTTAATGTCAATACCATATTACCTTCCCTTCAAGGGCTTGTTTCAGAATGTGGTTTTCTTTGGTGGGGCACTTTCTGAATCCTTGAATATCTGAGAACTACTTTTTGTCCTTTGTATATGAGAAAAACAACTTGTTTCCATCTCATATTCTGGGATCAGTACTTTTGTTTATCCAACCCTGGATAGGTGCTCGTGTATTAACCAAATGTTAGGAGAGGGAAATACTACGATAGCCCAATGTCTTTGTCTCTATAAGTCGACTTAAAAAGGAAGCCTGACTAGAGGTTTGCTGTAACCGCTCTCTCTTTTTGAGAAATTGTGTAACTTCGTTCAGATCTGTAGATATGTCTGTTGCTTTTTATAAAATGTGTTTCTAATAAGAGTAAGCCATTTCTTTCTTTTGATTCAAAGTTCTATCAGGTATGAATATTTTCATCTTTCTTGGAATATAACTCCTATTTCATTTATATCATTTATTTCTAACCATTTAGGCACACCAATTACTCACAAGTGATATTTCTATTTTCTGGCCTCCGTATTGAGCATCGTTCTTTCACTACTTTCAATAAGTTAACCTTTAATTGGCCTCCTGGGAGATTAATCTCTGCATGATTTTGTGAGATTCTTCTTTTTTTTTTTTTTTTGAGGAAGATTAGCCCTGAGCTAACTACTGCCAGTCCTCCTCTTTTTGCTGAGGAAGCCTGGCCCTGAGCTAACATCTGTGCCCATCTTCCTCCACTTTACATGTGGGACGCCTACCACAGCATGGCGTGCCAAGTGGTGCCATGCCCACACCTGGGATCCGAACCGGCGAACCCCGGGCCGCTGAGAAGCAGAACGTGCAAACTTAACCGCTGTGCCACTGGGCCGGCCCTGTGAGATTCTTCTTAAAGTGGTAATTCTGCCATTTGCTATTACTACTGTAAATGTTAATATTATACATTTTAATCAATGTATTCCATCGCAATATTAAATAAATCTATCACTACAGTATGCTTTACAAACAAATGTCAGTTACCTGCCCCAGCCCTGCATGCCTCAGCCTAATCCTGCTCCCTCAAAACTACTTATTTTAATTGTTTCTGTTTCAGTTCTTTTTGTGGTATAAGTTTCCTTTGTGTATTTAAACAATACACTAAAATCTTTATTTCATAGACAGCATCTCTTGACTTCTTTCTTTGTAAGATGAGGAATGCATCTGCTTTCTCTTTGCCAACTCTTGCCTTCACCTTCTAAATTCTGTTGCCTGTATTTCTACATAGTCAGTGCTGCTAATATTTATATTCTTCTCCATACATGCATATAATTAAACCTTCTGTGCTTTGTCAACACATTGATGCTAAAAGTTAAGTAACATCATTATTTTTTCTAATTGCCCTTCTCAATTTCTCATATATAGTGTCTTTATGACATCTTTAAATTATTCCATTGCCTCAAGCATTCCATTGAAACTACCCATAGAATATATATTTTTGTTTCAGCCATCTCCCTAAGGCCTTGGTGGTCCTTTTCCAGGCAGTACTGGTTGCTATCTGGGACCCCAGCTGTCTGCCATTTGGAGAAGTCTCTTTTTTCTGTTCATAAAGTTAGAGCACTATTTCCGGTTTCCTAAATCTTTCTTGGTTTATTTTGTTTTATTTTTTTTTCCTGGGGGACATCTTCAAGAAATTCCTTAATATAGAGCATATGCAAGGTAAATTTCCTAAGTCATTCTATGTCAAAAATACTTTTATTCTTCCTTCATACTTGATTGAGAGTTTGGCTGTATATCAAGTTGCAATATAAACACACAGAGACAAGAATTATTTCAAGTGACTTTAGAATACAATATTTGTATTATATAGTTTTGTGGGATAAATCCTTAATATATTTTTACATTATTAGTAGTATTTATATACTAAGTTGCATTATACAGTCCAATTGTTAGCAGTTACATTGATATTACAACTTTAAATATATTTTATGTAGACTATAGAAAAATGAAAGTTAGAAATCATATTACTGCTTTCAGGAGCCAAAGGTTTTAGTATAAAAGAAAATAGATATAAAGATAAAATCAAAGAAATTAAGTAAAAGTACTTTAATGTTACATATGAATTGGAAATATCAGTATGGACTCTCAATTATTTTGTCTTGTGTTTAAAACCATGTGTTTTCTAGCTTTGTCCACTGGAAAAGGCTGGAATCAATGACAACCCATTAGCCATGAGAAACTTAGCACAAAGAGCTGGAGGAATAATCGATTCCAGGTCTAGAGCTGGAAATATACTGGATTAGACTGAGACATCTTGTGTCAGAAAGCAAAGAAGTTTTCAAGAATAATGAGCTAATACCAAAAACAAAAAAAAGAGTGGCAAACTCAAAGGCCTCCCTCTGGTCAAAGAAAGAGCAATTTCAGCACCAATAATCTGATGAATACAACTGGTTAAAACACATTCAACATATAAAAATCTATGAGTTTGAAATTATATTCAAAAAAGAGAAAGGGAAAAAATAGCTCATTGAACATCATTGGAAGTAACTAAGGCAACAACTGTCAAAACTGGCCGTCAAGAGGAAGGACATTATCCTGCCTCCCTGTGTTCAATATATTTCAAGATAAGCAAATATCTCTAGCTGACGAGGGAAAGTTCTCCTTCACTGAAGAATTCCATCTAGAAATGTGGAAGGCATGGCCAAATAGGAAATCTTTGTTTTGCAACTCCTAATGAAGTAAATTATGGATTCAGGCAATGATCACAAATTAATGAAAGCATTTCATGCAAAGTTATGAGTTATGAGATATTTCATAATGATAGGATTAGATTGCCAGGACCTGTATCCACTGATTAGTCTTAGCATCACTAACGAGAGGAAGAAGCAGTCATTGTGGTCCTGAAATGTGACGCAACATGACGCACAGCATTATCTATAAAGTACTTTTGCAAAACAAACAAAATAAAAACCTGGAACTTAAATCTAATTGAGATCCACAGCTAACTTGATTTATAGGAAACAAATAGAAGTTAGTTAAATGATACTGAAAAGAAGCAAATAAACAAATCCAGAATGTGGAATATTCTTTGGGACCACTAATTCAGTTTTCAAAACATTCCATAACAGCGGGAAGAAAAAGACAGTGAGTGGACTGCAGAGAGAACAAAAGAGACTCAAGAGATAAAGAACAAATGAGTGAACTTGTCTGAATCTTCATTCAAACAAACCAACTGTAATAAGTCATTTTTTAGATAATCATGGAAATTTGATTATAAACTGGATATTAAGTAATGCTAAAAAAGAATTGTTTGTTTTGTCCGGTGTGATAATGATAGTATAGTTTTGTAAAGAAAGTCTATATTTTAAAAAATCCATACTCATATACGTAAAAAGTGAAATGACCTGCCATCATTGATTTGCTTTAAGATTCCTCAGAAAAGGAAAAAAATGTAAAAAAGAGATGGATGAAGCAAATATTACAAGATCTTGATAATTGTATCTGGTTGATGAGTATGTGAAGGTTCAGGGTGCTCCCTTTAAAAAACTTTACTAAAAAAACTTTTATAATAAATATTTTTAAAATAGACATTCATTTTTTTGTCATTTCTTCTGTGCTTTCTGAATATTGAAGTTTAACATTCAATTTTATTTTGTACTATGTCTAAGCGTTAACGTTTAACATTTAATTCCAATCCATTTGGGTTTTCTTGTGTGTGTGGAAGTGGGGTGAGTAATGTTAGGGGAAGACTGAAATTCATCAAATTGATTCAATTCAACCAATATTTATTAAGCACCTAATCTCTGCCAAGTATTTGGGATATGAAGATGGATATGATACAGTAGAAATAATATCAGTTTGTACCCTGTAAATAGAAGTGAATGATTAACTTCTGTCAGGAAGGAATGAGAAATAGCTTCATATAGAATTTATAATTTGAGCTAGGGCTTCACGAATGAGTAAGAGCTTGTCAGGAGGTGAGTGGAAAACTCTCACAGAAGAAACACAGGGTAAAGACTCAGATTTGTGGAACTAAACCTTAAAGTTTGGGCAACTGTTATTGACTATGCTGGAAGATAAATGCAAGAGGGGAAAGAGATTAAATAAAATAATGAAATAAGCAATGGCCCTGCTTCTTATATGCAGAAGCTAGACCACACTTTGTAAGAAAGGACTTAATTGGAAAGACTGAAAGAGGTGAATGATTATTCTGGTGGCAATGGGGAAGGCAGGGAGCAAAAGCATTCGGTGACTGAAAGAAGCTAGGCAAGAACTAACCTGGTCCTAAACTGTTAGTGGCAATGAGAATGAAGAAAAAAGGATAAATTTAAGAGATATTTAACAAATGAGTAGAGGAGAAAGGTAAGAGGACGACTTTACAACCACACCTTTGGCATTGTCTTTAGACCATGTTCCTTGAGAGTGCCCTGGATTTGATCTTTTTCTGGAAGCTGATTGTTTATCCATATTTGCCATCTAAAGAGGCTAGTAGTTTTCTACTAGCCAGAAATATGCAAACCAACCAGTGGAACAGAATAAAGACACTAAAAAGAGACCCACGAAAATGCAGTCACTTGGTTTGTGAAAAAATCCCACTGTAGTATGTTGGTGACATAATGGTTTTATTAATAATTGATATTTGGTCGATTGGATATCCATTCGTTTTAAGCACAGTAGGCACACACACACAAACCAACACACACAAAAGCAACAACCATAAGGAAAAAGTTGATAAATTTGACCTCAATAAAATTGAAACTTTGTTAATCAAAAAACACAATTAAGAGGGGCTGGCCCCGTGGCCGAGCGGTTAGGTTCGCGCGCTGCGCTGCAGGCGGCCCAGTGTTTCGTTGGTTCGAATCCTGGGCGCAGACATGACACTGCTCAGCAGACCATGCTGAGGCAGCGTCCCACATGCCACAACTAGAAGGACCCACATCGAAGAATATACAACTATGTACCGGGGGGCTTTGGGGAGAAAAAGGAAAAAATAAAATCTTTTAAAAAAAAA